>NW_018745468.1:0-21311 GCF_001683475.1 Chenopodium quinoa
TATTGACTGATCTATTCTCCCTAATTTCTCCTCTTTCTCTTTAATTTTATAACAAATACCGATTATTTTAGAGTATAAAACAACCAAAACATTAAAAACTCCTCCAAAAAGCTCCTTGCATGAAGTTTTTTAAAAAGAGTTTTTAAAAATTTCTTTCAAATTTTTACTATCAAAACAATCTACTCCGTAAAAAACTTTTTAAAATGGTCAAACAGTTGTATTTGTTTTCAAAAAGCCTATACTAGTCGTATTTAAGACCAATTGGTCAGGTCCAAACAGTTATTTAATCCAAACATAAATATAAGCCCAAACTTTTATTTTCTGAAATCTAGCCAAAAAATTTAAGAATTGAAGCCCAAAATAATTGCTCACTTAACATTTACTCCCCTGTCCTACGGTTTCTACCGATCAAAGAAAGCTCCCAAGATACTGACATTATTTTCTAGTTCAATAAGTGTAATTAGCATCAATGAATGCCTCTAATTAAGATTTTTTCCTAGTCATTCCTCCGAAAACAATAGAATTAATAATGTTGCCCCCCTTTTCTCCGCATTGTTTGCCTTGATTAGAGCATAATTATTTCTTTCAATGTCAACGGAAATAAAGAGTACGAGATAGGATTTTATTAATTTATTAAGTACGGAGTACACCGTAATGGTTAGTGTGGTGAAGAGACCTACTCCCTTTGTCTTGTACTCTTGTTGGATGTTAATGAGAGTGAAAGGATTAAAGTATTAGTGTATGGGAGAGTAAGACTCTGTTTAGTTCACCTGATTTAAGCTGATTTGGTCTAGTCTGTTCTGATCTGATTTTATTTGATCTGATCTAAACTTATATTTTCTGATCTAATCTGATCTAAACTTATTTTCTGATTCGATCTGGACCAAACTTATTTTTTTGATGATCTGAACTGAACTTTATTTTTTCTGATCATATCAGACTGAACTTATTTTTTCTGATTTGATCTGATATGAACTTATCTTTTCTGATCTGATCTGATCTGATTTGAACTTGTTTTTTCTGATATGAACTTATTTTAATTATTTCAATATTCTATTTTAATTTTAATCAATATTAATGTTTTATTATTATTTTTTATGATTATTATTTTATTATTATTATTGTTAGGAAAATTATTATTATTATTATAAAACATTGTAGATCCCTAACAAATATTTTAAAAGAAACCTAGAAGTATTAATATTATCAGATAGTACAAGGTAATAGACTTGTAATATTTGATAATTTTATTATTTACAATGTCCCACATCATAAATGAATTTTTTTTATAGGAAAGTATAAAAATGGGATCCTAAAAAACCTAAATTATAGATTAAATTTTTCATAACTTTTTGTTATATAGAAAAAAGATATTTGCCTTGTTTTTGTTATAGGGAACTTTACAAATTTTTTGGTAATGTAAAATGGTT
Organism: Chenopodium quinoa; assembly: GCF_001683475.1. Lineage (NCBI taxonomy): Eukaryota > Viridiplantae > Streptophyta > Magnoliopsida > Caryophyllales > Amaranthaceae > Chenopodium > Chenopodium quinoa. Next base: position 1,431 of record NW_018745468.1, read on the forward strand.
GACTAAATTGAATTGAAAATTATCATTTCATATTTCAATATTCTGAACAATTATGGGTAACACCTCTTTTTCCTATATAAAACATCTTAGTGTCATAATTTTCACAATCTAAATCAATCTCCTAAAATATTTTTCTATTCATCTGTTCAATAGGTTGTTTATCTTTTATCTCCATCATAGGTAAATACTTCAACACTCTAAGTCATTAATTTTATCATTTGTCCATTGTTTTTTTTTTATAATGTAGGAAAATATACATTTATTTGATTTCATGAATTTTACATTTGACCTAATGCAAGTAATATTGATGAAAATGTAAAGCACAATTAATATTTTATCTCCAGTTCATTTATTTCAACAGCATCCTTTTGATTATAATCCTGGTGCCAATTCAACATTAATGTCTATAATTTATGCATGAAATATTGATTCCAAAGTGCTCTTTATCATAGTGTAATGGCTGGTAGGGTAGCATGGTATGAAGAATGTACGGAGATATTGTTGGACATATGCTCACTACTAGAAAAGGGTCATTTCCGACGGAAAAATTCCGTCGAAAACCACCCAAAATCCGTTGGAAAACCCGTTTCCGACGGAATTCCGTCGTAAACCGATTGTCGGAAAAACCTTTCGCAGGAAATTTGTCTTTTCAGACGAAAATTCCGTCGAAACACTTTTCCGACGGAATTTCCATCGAAAGAGGTGTTCCAGCACCAGGAAATTCCGTCGGAAATTTCCGACAGAAATTGCGTCGAAAATTGTTTTTAAGGAATTAAAAAAAGTCGTGCCACCACGGCACGGCGTATCAACCACCACCAACCACCAAATAAACCCTTACCCCTATATCAGACCACCGCCACTACCACCAGCCCCTAACTAACCCCCCACCACCAGCCCACACCACCAACCCCTAACCCGTCCCATACCACCACCCACACCACCAAAACCCATACCCACCTAACCCTAACCCCACAAAAGAGCCCAGATCTACCACCCCACCTAAGCAAACCACCCCCACCACCCACCTAAAACTACCACCGCCACTACACCAAAACAACCTATCACAACCCAAAAATTAAACAAAAAAAAAGAAAAAAAATTAAAATCCCAACCCAACACCCAGAAACCCGAAAAACTCCCAACCCACCTCACCCTAAAACCGACCCACCCTCCTAACCGACCCAGATCCGACCAAAAAACCAAACCACCATGGCACCAAACCACCACACAGGCCACCACAACCACACCGTACAGCCAACAATCGAAAATATTTATAAAAAAAAAACCAAAAAAAAATTAAAAAGACTCGAAAAAACATACCTTATTAACTTAAATTGGCTTTGAATTCTTCAATTTGGTTTATATAGGTCAAATTCGACTATAAAAAGTGTAGATCTACACTTTTCATGGTCTAATTTGACCAAAAAACCATTAATTTCGGCCATGGAAAACACCAAGTAAGAGAAGAGAAATGAGAAAGAGATTAAAAGAAAGAGAAGATGGTGGATAGAAAAGAGATGGAGGAGGAGAGAGGAGGCGAGGAGTCTGAAATTGAGAAGAGAAGGGGCGGAGGAAGAGAGAGAAGCGGAAGAGAAAGAAAGAGAAGGGCGGAAAAGAGAGAAAGGATGAAAATGAAATGAAGGAGCAGTGAGGAATTTTCTCGCTTTAGGGTTTAAGAAAGGTTGTTTATATATATATATATATATATATATATATATATATATATATATATATATATATATATATATATAATTGTATTCCGACGGAAATTTCCGTCGGATTTTAATTCCGTCGGAAATTTAACTTTCCGACGGAATTTTCGATCGGAAAGCATATTTTTTCCAACGGATTTATTTCCGTCGTAAATTTCCGACGGAATGTTAAAATCCGTCGTAAATAAATGACGGATTAAAAAACCGTCGGAAGTTTCCGATGTTTTCGACGGAATTTCGTGTCCGTCGGAAGCATTCCGTCGGAAATCAGCCTTTTTCTAGTAGTGGCTTGGAGATGAAAGAATTTGGATAATTAAAGCTAAATTAAGATAGAATAGTGAGTACTTTGATCGTAAAAAGTGGAAAGTAATTCAATATCAAACAAGTAACAAAATCATTGGAATGATTTTGAGGAATAAATTCAAATTTGGACTGAGATGGAGCTCAATTGACTGACCTTAAATTTGATTCTATTACCGATTGTTCCTCTAGTTGAACAAGATAATAAGTGGATGCTATTTGTGAAGGTATGACATGTTTTAAAACAAGTTTATTATCGGTACATTGTTGGTTACTTTATTAAATTTATTTAATCTAAATTAAATCTTGTTTTTGCAGAAACATAGAGATATACTTGGAATATTCCTTAAAGACCATTACCTCATGTAGAGAAGATGTGAGTACTTTTTTCTTAACAGACCATTACCTCAATTAAAGGCGATAATTGAAAATCCATCAGTATTTTGTGAAGTCGTTACCTAATAATAATAATAATAATAATAATAATAATAATAATAATAATAATAATAATAATAATAATAATAATAATAATAATAATATAATAATAATAATAATAATAATAATAATAATAATTTGTATTTAATCTGAACTTATCTGATCTGAACTTATTTTTTTCTGATCTGATCTGATCTGAACTTATTTTTTCTGATCTGATCTGATTAGAACTTATTTTTCCTGATATGATCTAATCTAAATTTATTTTTCCTAATCTGATTTGAATTTATTTATTCTGATTTGATCTGATCTGAACCTATTTTTTCTGAAATAAGTAAAAATAAGGTGAACTAAACAAGGCCTAATAGGACAAACTTAATGGAATGTTAGGGAAAAAAAACTTTTTAAAAAAAAAATAAATAAAATAAAAAAACTAGTTGTATAAGATAATCTTTTGAAATATAGAAAAAATAACTAACACAGGTTTGTTCTAATTTACAGAACTGAGCTGAAGTGAACAAAACTGAACTGAATTGATTGGAGATGAACTGAATATTTATGAGATAAGGAGATTCGGAACTAATCTGATTAGAGCTGAACTAAACTGAAAATAAAGTGAAGAGAACAAGCCCTAAAATAAAATACTTCGTATAAGTATTTTTAGTTTGGAAGTGGTTGGTTAGAGCAAGTAAGGGCCTGTTCTCATTGACTGAACCCAGCTGAACTGAACTGAGTTGAACTGAACTGAACTGAAATGAATATTTTATAAGAGAAGGATATTAGGTGCTGAACTGAACAGAGCTGAACTGAACTGAACTAAACTAAACTGAATTTTAACGTAAGAGAACAAGCCCTAAATATGGGTTGGTTATCTAAGTGAACTAGTCAAAATCAATTTGTCAAAACAAACTTGCCTCGTTTACCACATTAGTCAAACTCTACCTATTTTAGTTTATCGTACAAGTATTTTGACAAAAAAATTTCCTATCTTAATGGTACGGTTTGGTTTGTTTAGGCGATTTGACTAGGATTTATTTTTCTAAGCCAAAATTAGGCTAGGCTTAAAGTCCAAGGACATGAATTTTTTGGGTTGAAATCAAAATGTGTTGAGTTGGACTACTTTTTAAAAAGTATTTAGTAATGTTTGGTGCTTTGATGTAACAGTAACCGTAATATAGTTATGTATAAATTTATTACGACTAAAGTGTTTACTCACTTGATAAGGCTCTTACCTCCTTAGTGTTTGACCCGTAAATATTAGACTAAAAAAATCATAAGGGTTGAAATATGATCAGGGTCCTCTTTATAATAATAATAAAAAAAAAAAATTAGAGTTCGTTTGGCATCATTGTAGTTTTTCTGTTTTTTGGGTTTTTGTGTTTTAAAATCATATAATATATGTCATATAATGAATTAAAAATTAGTCAAACTTATTAAAATAATGATAATTTTGAAAACTGACAACAAAAAAGTGAAAACATCATTTTCTTGTTTTTGGTTTCTAGTTTCTAGGTTTCAAAAAAAAAAACATAAAACTAAAAACAAAAAAAAGACGCCAAACACGTCCTTATATGTAAACTTAAGGCCTATTCTCATACGTTGAAATTCAGTTCAGTTCAGTTCAGTTCAGCTCCTAATTTCCTTCTCTTAATATTCATTTCAGTTCAGTTCAATTCAGTTCAGTTCAGTTCAGCCGAGTTCAATCAATGAAAACAGACCCATTATTAAGTTTATTTTGACATTTATTTGCAAGATTTTTTATATACTGTATTTTTTTACTCACGAAGATCCTTTATAAATATAATACTCGGTACATAGTAGTGTGTACATTTATTATTATAGTAGAAAATATTATCATAATTTGTAATTTGGGACATATTTTAATTTACTTCAAGGGAATATTCATATTTTTCCGTGATAAAAACAGTTGTTCATCTATTAATTAGAATTCACATCAAAGTAGTGTGTACCTTTAATAATTATTTTAGATTTTAAATTTTTTTGTTAAATAATCAGTTATATTTAAAAGTTGATACAAGTATTATTTTTTAAAAAATACAATTACCGTGCGTGGCACGGGATCTAAACTAGTACCTAATAAAAATTTGTATACACTCGGTATTCAGTAATTTACTGTACATTGGGTACACTTTTGTCAGATTTAGTGTCACTTTTTGTCAAATTTAGGGCATGTTCTCTTCCGTTGAAATTCAATTCAGTTCAGCTCAGTTCAGCTCAGCTCAGTTCAGTTCACTTCAGTTCAGCTCAGCTCAGTTCAGTTCACTTCAGTTCAGTCCAGTTCAGCTCAGTTCAGTTCAGCTCAGCTCAGTTCAGTTCAGTCCAATTCAGCTCTTAATTTATGTCTAATGATATTGCTAATGATATAAAGTCAAATTTCATTCTTTTAACCTTTTATTACAACGACGACGACGACAACAACAACAACAATAATATTAACAATAATAATAATAATAATAATAATAATAATAATAATAATAATAATAATAATAATAATAATAATAATAATAATAATCAATAAGTAATAAATAATAATAATAATAATAATAATAATAATAATAATAATAATAATAATAATAATAAGTCCATCATCTGGCCGATTACCGGTGCTTATTTAACCAGCGAAGTGCTCTGTTTTTCTGTCATTAATTCCGTTGTTGTTGGGGGCGTTTTTCCGGCGTTATATGACCTCTTTTAGAGCGTTTTTTTTTTTGCTGCGGTTTATGGTGTGCTTTGGGTGCAGTTTTCTGGCGCTTTTTAGGGGTGTTTTCTGATGTGTTCTGGGTGCAGTTGTGGTGTGTTTGGTGCTGCGATTTTCTGGTTCAGTATTGGTGCTTTTGGCAGTTGTTTTGGGTTGTGTCGTATTTGTATTTGCTGGTGTATTCAAGTGGTTTCTACTGTAGTTTTCTTTGGTGGCTGTGTGTAATTATGTCGGCTGCCCGGGTGAAGTTTCATTTCCCCTTTGTAGACTTAGTGGGTGTCAAGATGGAAGTGGCAACGACCTTACTAAAACTTCTCTTATCAGGCATCTTGGTGATCGTCATTTTTGTACTGGTGCGCGGGATATCACACGGCATTCTCTTACTTCTAATTTGGCGGTTTATTCTGAGGCTGAAGTTACCTTTTTGCGTATGGGGATTTGGCTATGTGGGGTTTGTTACAAAATACATACGCATCGTACGAAGTGTCGTCATAGTCGGAATGAGTTTGTGTCACCCCCGGATGATGGAGATGGTATTGTTCGTTTTGTGCTTCATGGGTTCTCTAAGCCACAAGCTCCTTCCTCTCCGGCTCAGCTTGGACGCATGAGTGGGTTGGTTCCAGATCAACAGTGTGGTTTTGATGTGGCTCTTCTTGATTGTTTATTCTCCAAGGGGCTTCGTACGGTGAAATCTATCCCTCCTAAGTGTCGTTTGGGATTTTCTCGGGTTCTGAAAGGTGCTCTTGATAAGGTAATCTCTAAGCCTAATGACATTACTGTTTGGGTCTCTTTGTTGGTGTTACCTCTTTGCATCCTTAAAACTTTTCGCCCGCGGAGCAGCTCTGAGTCTAGGTCTTCAGTAAAGCGTCGGCGTCAAGAAGAGAGTATTTCCCGTGCTATTTGTTCTTGGAGTGCACCAGGCGGTAATTTGTAGCTTGTGAGGGATACTTTGGCTGAGGATTCTCCTACTTTATCAGTGGTAGATGATGAGGACCTTGATCTAGAGGAGCGAATATCAAGCAGTGTCGCAGGAAGATTTGTGATGGCCATTACACTGCTGCGGTCCGGGTTCTTTCTTCTTCAGGTGTTTCTCCTTATAATGAGGCCACTATTGCGGATTTACAGTCTAAACACCCTACTTCTCTAGCTCCATCCTTGCCTGATATACCTATTGATGGCCTTCATCTCGTTACTACTTCTGCTATTGTTTTGGATCGGATTAAGATTTTTCCGCGTGGCACATCACGTGGTAGGGACGGTTTAAGCGCTCAACACCTTATGGATTGCTTGAGTGGTGCTGCTGTGGCTGTATCAGATGAGTTAGTTAATTCTATTTTCGGGGTGGTTAATCTTTTTCTATCTGGAAGATGTCCTATGGAACTAGGGGAATATATTGCTAGTGCTCCACTTACACCACTTGTCAAACCCGGTGGCGGTATTTGTCTTATAGCTGTGGGTACTATTTGGCGGCGTCTGGTTTCGAAGGTAGGTGTTGTTATGGTTGGCCAGTCTTTAGGAAGTTACTTTGATGGTCTTCAATTTGGCGTTAGGGTTTCTTTAGGTGGTGAGGCAGTTCTTCATGCTGTGAATCGGTTGATTGAGGACCGTGGTTCTGACGTTGGTCTTTCTATGTTGTTGGTGGATTTTCAAAATGCTTTCAATCTTGTTGATCGTACGGTCATGTTGCGTGAAGTTCGTCGTCGTTGCCCAGGCATTTCGCGATGGGTTGAGTTCTGCTATTCTAATCCAGCTAGATTGTATTATGGGGACCAATCCTTATGGTCGTGTCAGGGAGTGCAGCAGGGTGATCCCCTTGGTCCTCTACTTTTTTCTTTGGTTTTACAGCCCTTGGTTTGTAAAATCAGAGATGCTTTTGACTTATGTCTTCAGGTGTGGTATTTTGGATGACGACACTATTATTGGTGACACTTTGGTGGTGGGGAAGGTTCTGGAGTTGATTATAAAGGAAGGGCCTCGTTTTGGGTTACATCTCAATGTGGAAAAAACTGAAGTTTTCTGGCCTTCAGAGGACCCTCGAAGCAGGCTTGTGGGTGTCTTTCCGCCTAATATTGCTTGATCTTCACATGGTGTTAAGTTGCTTGGTGGTCCAGCTAGTTTCGATCCCGGTTTTGGAGGTGACCTTATGATGCAGAGGGTGACCAAGACCATTTCTCTGATGGATAAGGTTGCTAAGCTTGATGATCCCTAGTGTGAGTTGTTGTTGCTTAGGGCATGTACCGGAGTTTCAAAACTCTACTTTGCTTTGCGTACTTGTCCTCCGAGTATTTTCGAGGTGGCTCAGCGCACTTTCGACGAGGCTCTTCGTTCTTCCTTGGAGCGTATCGTTACTGCTTCGGGGCCTGGGTTTGGCGATTGGCAGTGGAGACTTGCCACCTTACCATTTGCGTTTGGCAGACTTAGTGTTTATTCTGCTGGTGATGTTCGTCATTATGCTTTTCTTGCCTCTCGGCTACAGTCTGCTGGGTTGCACACAAAGTTACTACGACACGCTGGCGTTGTTGGCCTTGGTTAAGCCTTTGCGGATACGTTGAGTCTGTTTTATAGAACGGTTGAGTCTGACATTATGAGTAATCCTACTGAGGTCGCTGCCCCTAAACTTATGAAGAAATTGGCAGATATATACTTCACAAAGGTTACCGCTTCTGCAGAATCTGCCTTCTCTTTATCTCCTCGACAATTAGCATTGTGGAAATCGCAGCAGGGAGATCATACCTCCGTTTGGCTTCGGGTGGTTCCTATTTCAGGGTTGGGTCAGACGATGAACGCAAAGACTTACCGATGTGTGTTATGTTACCGATTAGGTGTTCCATTGTTCTCTGTCTCGACGTCATGCTCTGCTTGTTCAAGGGTTTTCACAGGGGATATTTTCGGTGATCACGCGATGTTGTGTGTTGGTATGGTGGGTATTAAACATCGGCACAATGTTGTTCGGGATACCCTTGTTGATATTTGCTATCGGTCAGGGATATCTGTTAGGAAGGAGGTGGACATTGGGTTATCTGGAGGGAATATCGGGGCTCTCAAACCTGCAGATGTGTTACTTTATTCATGGGATCGTGGTCGCGATGTCTGTGTTGACTTGATAGGGTCTTCTCCATTGACACAATTTGGGCTTTCTGACTTTGTTCCTGGACGGGTAGTGACTGATGCGGCTAATCGGAAGCGGGTGAAGTACGAATCTAGTTGTCGAGCAATAGGATATGGCTTCCTTCCTTTCTCTTTCTCTTCTCTTGGGGAGTTAGAAAAGGAGGTTGTTGCATTGCTGAAGCGGATCCAGAATTTTTCGAAGACTCAGGACATTGGGGCGCGTGCTGCAGATCATATCTTTACTAGGATTGGCTTTTCAATAGCTAGAGGAGTGGGGGCCCAGATTGTATCTCGGCTTCCCACTAATTTTCTATAGGTTGTATAACTTTGTATGTTATTGAGATTAATAATAATATAATAATAATAATAATAATAATAATAATAATAATAATCAATAAATAATAATAACAATAACAACAACAACAACAACAACAACAACAACAACAACAACAACAACAACAACAACAACAACAACAACAACAACAACAACAACAACAACAACAACAACAACAACAACAACAACAACAACAACAACAACAATAATAATAATAATAATAATAATAATAATAATAATAATTTGGGGTTAGATACTAGTTAGATACATGTATTAATTAAAACATTTAAGAGAGTGGGTTAGGGTGTTGGACTGTTGGGTCGTTGCCTCTGTTAGCTTTTCGTGTTTTTTTCTTTTTTTTTTTAAAAATATTTTTTAAAAAAATTTGTTTAAATGGGTTAGATACATGTAAGTGTTTTGTGTTCTTTTGTCATAATACTATTTTATTTTTAAATTAAATAGTATATGTGTTTAAAATGTTTAGAGGTTTCAAGTTTTTAATATATTTTCCATAAATTTTATAATTATATAGTATATTTTTCGTAAATATTTTAATATGTACATTTGTATATACACATATGTATAGTAATAAATAATCAATAAATAATCAAAGATCACTAATCCATAGTTAAAAATCACTAATTAATAAGTTTAGTTCAGTTCAGTTCAGTTCAGTTCAGTTAAGCTCAGTTCAGTTCAGCTGAGTTTAGTCAATCAGAACAGGCCCTTAGTGTCACTTTTGTCAAATTTATCAATGAAGCATAAATAACTTTTATATATGTCAAGGTAACTTTTGTGTGTTTTAGTGTAACTTTTACACATTTTATTGTCGCTTTATAATGGATGTTAAGTAATTTACCGAACATCCGTTTTATTTAAAAGTTTGTCCTATAAATAACACCCAATAATATTCTGTACTTAATATTTTAGTTAAAAAGAGATAATGTATTTGGACTAATTCTAATGAATAATGCTCATATGACTGACCAGGTGAGAAACCACAAATAATTTTCAATTCAAAAACAAAATAAAAGCACAACAAAACACATGCGTTAGCGTCACCTTAAATTCTTCCATGTCTACTCTTCTTTAAGCTTTCTCTTATTAACTCATACCTTCACCTACATTCTAGAGAGAGAAATATAGAAAGAGAAAATATAGAGAGAGAAAATCAATGGGTAAAGAAGAAGCAACAGCAGCAACGACATTGCTAAAAGAAACCATAGAAAAAGCTGGAGGATGCGGTGTTATTGATGGTGGACTTGCTACTCAGCTTGAAATTCACGGCGCTTCTTTCGATGATCCTCTTTGGAGCGCCGTTTGTTTGATCAATGATCCTCATCTTATCAAAAGGGTACTTTATTTTTATTTTTTTATAATTTTTATTTTTAATTTTGTCAATATTAATGGAAATGTTATTGTAAATTAGATCGTACACTCGAGTGCATAATGCGGGTTTTTATAAGTAAATGAGAATGTAGTTGAGGTTAAATGTGTTGATTGGTTTTAATTTTATTTGTAGGTTCATTTGGAATATTTGGAAGCTGGTGCAGATGTTTTGGTTACTTCATCTTATCAGGTTACCATTTTTTGTATTTCTTATTCATTTTTTTATTACATTGTTCTTGAAATTTTATTTAATTTGTTTTTATTTTTGCTATTATAGATTTTGATTTGTTTTTACAAAAATGTTGGTGTTGGTGTTGTTGATGTTGTTGGTGTGGTAGGTTTAAAATCAAAAGGGGTAACATTTCAATTGGGTTGGTGTGTCTTGGAAAACTACAACGATTGACTGGAATTGAGGAACATGGTTAACATGATATTGTGATTTGAACTAATTATATAATTTGAACTACTAACAAAAATATGAAAGTTATTTATGTAATATATTGTGGTAACGGTTATAGAATCATCATTATATTATGAACTTCCTGTCTTTCCTGTTTCATTCATATACTCCGTAAAAAAATAAATAAATAAATAAAAATAAAGAGTTGTGATAGATGCTGCTGAAATGTTAATTTGATATTGCTTAAAAACTACTTTAAGTCATTACAACAAAAATGGTTGGTGAAATTGGTAAAATTTATGTGTTGACAAACTCTTTTTGGAATCAAAGAATTTCTTGTGCTGAGAACTTTGACCTTTGACAAGGGAGAGAAAGAATTTAATGACACGGTTTTCTTGGACTTTGGATTGATTTTAAAGATTCAGTTTATTACAGGAACGTAGGAAGGAAAATTGTATAATGGGTCTTTTTCCAAAGTTTAAAGATTTAAGTATTTCTTTGCTTTATGCTATGTCTCCATCAGTTTGGTCGTAGAGGCTTACCATTTGCACCCGCTATTGTTGCTTAAAAGTATTACCATCTTTTTTATTCTTACCACTGTCCTAGATGTTCTGCTCCCAACTTGATTGCTCCAGTTAAGTTGTATTCTACCGATGTAAGATAATTATAATAATTCAGTACACTCAATCTTCAACATGATTATCAGCAAATTAGGATAGATAAGGTCATAATGCTGATGTTATTGTCAGCATAGAACTACAAAGATGTTGTGGGACATGGGTGTGATGAAACAACATCATCATAGGAACGGCCTAAGAACACTTATATGCTTGGATAGCCATGTAAAGGGTCTTGTAAATGAGGCCTTGAATGGTTTGCATTGGTATATATTGGAAAGTAACCGTATTTTTCATTATCCTAGTTGTGTTGTGTCCAATTGTCCACAATACTAGGAAGGTTTATATATTGAGAATAGCCAAAAGACCTTAATGGATGTATGGCTTGCACCTTCTTGAAGCCATATAACTGTAATAACTCAACTAATCTGTTTTCTAGAATTGGTAGATCAACTAACTCATTAACCAACAGGTAAATTCTAATGAGGAAGTTTTCTTACATTACCTACAATTTACCCATTAGGTTAGACTTGGACAAAATCATCAGTATTACTGTAGCTGGTGACAGTGAGGGTGAAGATGGTTTATAGATTGAGAATAGCCAAAAGACCTTAATGGATGTATGGCTTGCACCTTCTTGAAGCCATATAATTGTAATAACTCAACTAATCTGTTTTCTAGAATTGGTAGATCAACTAACTCATTAACCAACAGGTAAATTCTAATGAGGAAGTTTTCTTACATTACCTTCAATTTACCCATTAGGTTAGACTTAGACAAAATCATCAGTATTACTGTAGCTGGTGACAGTGAGGATGAAGATGGATTATGTGATAGAGAAGGTAACCTGAATGTCATAAAATGTATTCTTTCTTGGACCTAGGGCTACTTTCGTGTGACATGAAACTTGATGAAGTCTTTTTAGATTGTATATACTAGGGTTATGGGTCGTGGTAAGGTTAACTTTGAATTGATCTGTCTAAAACTCTAACCTTAAGATGTTTTACCTCTTACAGGCAACCATTCCAGGATTTCTGTCAAGGGGCCTGTCAATGCAAGAAGCAGAGTCATTGCTGGAGAAGAGTGTAAGATTAGCTATTGATGCCCGTGATGAGTTTTGGAATGCTGTTAATAAGAAGTCTGAAAATAGTTATAATAGGGCCTTGGTGGCAGCATCAGTAGGCAGTTATGGAGCTTATCTTGCTGATGGCTCAGAATACAGGTGATTTCTTTGTGAATCAACTAATCTTGCATCAATTCTCCGAATATATGATTTCCTGTTCTGATTTCAATTTACTAGCTTTGATGTAAGCTGGTGGGAATTTTCTATGTATATATACGATTATACGGTGATCTAAATTTTAAATGTAAACCTCTCTTTGTTGCAGTGGACATTATGGACAGAATATTGATGTGGCGAAACTAAAGGATTTCCATAGGCGAAGAGTACAAGTTTTAGCTGGAGCTAGGCCGGACATATTAGCATTTGAAACAATTCCCAACAGACTTGAAACTCAGGTTTGATGTTCCTGACCAAATATATTGTTGATTTGTTGATGTATTCCAATATTCCTTGTAAATGGCTCTAGTACCTCTAAGATATTGTCAATGTCTAGTTTGTACAATTGTCCTCAACAAATTTAGAGGGAGAAAAAATAATAATAACTGACTTAGATATCTTCAGAAATTACTCTTTATCCATTTCAGAAATTATATTCGAAATGATTTCAGATGCCTTTAGGTGACTTACTCTGACACTGATATTGTTATAATCATGATACATCTCTAAATAAAAGGCCAGATCGAACATCAAAAGACACTAATAAGGCGATAATGAGACATGAATCATCTTGACTTCTTGATGTTGAGATAGTACTATCTGATTATTTTATTTGCTCTTGGAGTAATTTGCCTCATTGCTAGAATATGTCCAAGGAACTGGATTCTTGGATCTTGAGGGGGCTGTTAGTTATTTCCAATGGAAGATGAATGAAGAAGAAATAATGTCACTTAATTTGCTGTACACTTTGGTAAATTGATTGGGTTTGGGAACTCAATTCACTGTCAAGAGCTGTTAAACTGTTCCAAAAGTTTATCACTTTACCAATTCACATGTTAATCTTATTCTGAGAGAAGATTTGCTAGTATTCAAGAAAGCTATCAAGTTCTTATTTTGGTGTGTTCGACTTGAACTCAAATCACTTTCTGGGTCTTGTATAATTCTTCTTACATGACAGGCACTTACCAGTTTGTCAAGTGTCGTTCCCGTGTATTTTAAACACCTGTTATCGCCGAATTTAGTTTACAGTGGAGAAGGTGGAAAACAAAGGGATTAGACAGAACTCACTGAAGTAGTAACTAGTGCAGGATAGATAATAAGTTCAATAATTCTTTTTTCTAGGCAACTATACAATGCTAATTGAAAAGTAAATAAAAAGGAATGAGTATGTGAGTAGAGCTTTGATCTCTCTTCGGTTTCTGGTTTAATGCGTTTTCATTACAGTTCATTTGCAAAGGATTGTTCTGATGTCATTGACGGGCCAAACTGGATATGTGATGTTTAGGATAAATATATGTACTTTGCAATTAAGCTCCCCTCACTGTATATCAAACATCTGTCATGTGTGAAAATGTCTGCAACTATTCTCCGTGACTTATGAGAAAATAACCTGACACCCCCACAATTGCAATATTAATTTGCAGGCCATTATTGAGTTGCTTGAGGAAGAAAATATCAACATCCCGTCATGGATCTGCTATAGCTCAGTAGATGGCGAGCATGCCTCATCAGGAGAAAGCTTCGAAGAATGTCTCAGTGTTATCAATAAGAGTAAGAAAGTTGCAATAGTTGGAATAAACTGTGCACCGCCACAATATGTTGATGGTCTAATTCGCAAATTTAAGAAGGTATACTGCATCAAATTTTACATATATCTGCTTAAATTCTGCCAGAGTTATTATTATTATTTTTTTAATGAGATTCTCATTGCCTTCTTTCTCCAATTTACAGCTGACAGACAAGTTGATAGCAGTTTATCCAAACAGTGGTGAGACATGGGATGGCAAAGCAAAGAAATGGCTGGTGAGGCACTGGTTTATGCTTCCTCTAATCTATGCATGTTTTTCATTATTCCTGACTTAACTGGTATTCGAATCTCAAATTGTTGTTTCTAAATGATCTCTGTGCTGTTTGTTTGAATATTACAGCCACCCAAATGTTCGAAGGATAATGATTTTGGGTCGTTAGCTATAAGATGGCGTGATTCAGGAGCTAAACTTATTGGTGGGTGTTGCAGGACATCGCCTGCAACTGTTCGGGATATTTCTAAAGCCATGAAGACAAACCTTGATTTGTAATGTTTTTGTTTTTAAACATTAGTTTACTTGTGCAATTCCTATAAACATCTTGATATGTTTGCTATTCTTTTGTCACTTGCTCCCTAGTCAGTAGTAACTCCCTTTGTTTCACGTTATTCTTTCCGCTTTTGATCATTTTTGTCTCACCTCCTATTCACAAGCATCAATAGTGAAGATGCCACCCTTTCACCACTTCTTACATTTTAGTGATTTTACCCTTGGCAAAATGAGTATTTTAAATGGCAGGACTTTGCAAATCTTATTAATGTTAATAGGTACTAGACCTGGCAATCCTAATCCTGAACCGACCCGAATGACTCGAAACCAGTGACCCGAAATTGACCCAAAACCCGAATCAACCCGACCCGACCCGAAGTGGAACTGACCCGACCTTGACTTGAGAACCAAAATGACCCAACCCAAAACGACCCGACCTAAAGTTGACCCAAGACCTGAAACGACCTGACCCGATGTTGCCTAGACCCGAAAATGACCCAACCTTTAACTTCTTTTAGTAAATAATTATATAAGTTACAAAAAGTTTATAATAGGAAATTATACATAATAGACCCAACAATATCTTACGTGACTACATTGACTTTCATATAATAGCTAAAAAAAAATTGTCAAAGTGAGATGTGTGAATAGTGCAAAATGTTAAATCGCTAAGAGTAATTTGGGACGGAGGGAGTATTAAAACTAAGATCAATAAGAGAGTGAGGTATAACTCAATTAGTTAGAGCATCCCTCTTAGTTTCATGAGTTCCTGAAATTGATTCCGAGTCTAAACACACACACAAAAAAAGTCAAACAATTACTATATTCCATGAAAAAATAGCCTTAATAAATACTAGTATATTGAGTTTTCCGTCAATAAATAAATAAATATATGTATAGAGTTGAATTTAACCAATGAATCACCCGAATATTACTCGACTCGAAGTTGACCCGAAAATTGGACTCAAAAATTGACTCGAACTGACCCGACCAGAAAATTAACCCGCCCCAAACTGACCCGACCCAAACTTGACCCGACCCGAAGTGCTGACACGAGACCCGATTATTAGTCGACCCAAAATCAACCCGAAACCCGAAATGACCCGACCCGACACGAACTTGACCCGATAACCTTTTGATCCGAACTTGACCCGACCCATACGCGACCCAAATGACCCATTTGCCAGGTCTAATAGGTACTCCGGTTTTAATCTTAAAAAGTACTCTGTATAATTAATCACAAATAATGATCAACTTCTTAATTCTGTAAAACATGTTGATTTATGACCATTGACTAATACTTTGGACTGAGTTGAGTTTTGAATAACTAAACATTATACAAATATCAATACTTACAACTTTACAAGCTACATCAACCAAAACTATTAGCCTATGTAAATGTGTAGTTGTGTATTTACTATAATTGATTTTCATTCCCAATGTACTCTGTATATATACTCACATACTAAGCAATGAGAAGGCACGGAACATATTCCTACATGGTATCAGACAAGGTTTAGGGTTCCTGTCTTTTCGTCTCCTCCTTCTCATCTCTTCTCTGCTTTCTGCCTCCCATCCTCTTCTCTTCTTCTGCTGCCATGGCCCAAGAACAGCCAAAATCTTTCCCTTTTCACCCTGCTATAGCCGTCAATAACATCAAAAGTGTCATCCCCATTACATTGGAAATGAAAAATGTTCTCTATTCTTCTTGGGCTAAATTATTTAAGGTTCACGCACATGCATACGACCTTATCGATCACATTATCCCACCTCCTGACAAAGAAGAACCAGCCGACCCAGCTGTTTGGAAGCGCCTTGATGCTATTGTGCTTCAATGGATATATGGGACTATATCCAACGACCTTCTTCAAACCATCTTGGTCCCAGATTCCACGGCTCAACAAGCGTGGGAACGCTTTCGTGATATCTTTCAAGATAACAAAAGCTCTCGTGCGGTGCAATTGGAGGGATTGTTCTCTAGCATCGAGATGAAAGACTTCCCTAATGTCTATGCTTACTGTCAACGGGTAAAAATTCTAGCCGACCAACTTGCTAATGTTGGTGCTCCGGTCAACGACCATCGTTTGGTGTTAACCCTTATTCGCGGTCTTCCGAAATCCTATGACGGTGTTGCTACTATCCTCCACCAATCAGACCCTCTGCCTTCCTTCTATAAGGCACGGTCCATGCTCACCCTCGAAGAGTCTCATCTTGCGGACCAAGCTGCCAGTGAAGCAATTGTGGCTGGCTCCGCCCTCATAGCTGCTAGGCTGGAACCGACTCCGCTTCATATCACAATGACCCCTCCCCTGCTTC
This sequence comes from Chenopodium quinoa, assembly GCF_001683475.1. Classification (NCBI taxonomy): domain Eukaryota; kingdom Viridiplantae; phylum Streptophyta; class Magnoliopsida; order Caryophyllales; family Amaranthaceae; genus Chenopodium; species Chenopodium quinoa. The sequence goes on from NW_018745468.1 coordinate 18,115, forward strand.
TGACTCGCAAAATCGCTCATCTCACCGTGGACACAAATCTCAGGGTCGTGGAGGTCGCCACCGCGGCGGCGGCGGTCGTGGCCGCGGCCGGAACAACAACCACCGCGGGGGTGGACAGCATAGCCACGGCGGTGGTAATAATAACAACAATCAACAACAGCAACAATGGAAATCGTGGGCTCCTTGACATCAATACCCACCATGGGCTCCATGGGCTCAGCAAAATTGGGCTGCTCCACCATGTCCCTACCCAAAAGCCTCATGGACTCGCCCTTCTGGGCCGCGCCAGCAAGGTGTACTGGGACCTAGGCCACAACCGAAAGCTTTCTCTGCCCACACACCTCCTCCTTCAACCTATGCTCCAACCGACATCGAAAGTGCTCTTCACACTCTTTCCCTCACTCCGCCGGACGAGGGGTGGTACATGGACACCGGCGCCACCTCCCATATGACTTCAAACCAAGGTACTCTCCAATCTTATTCTAATTTGAGCAACATTCATCGTAATATAATTGTTGGTAGTGGGCATTCTATTCCAATTCATGGCATTGGCAACACCTCTCTTCCCCCACCTCTACCTCCCTTATCCCTAAATAATGTTCTTCATGCTCCCAAGTTAATTAAAAATCTGATTTCGGTTAGAAAATTCACTTTTGATAATTGGGTATTAATTGAGTTTGACCCGTTTGGTTTTTCTGTGAAGGACATTCCGACGGGGACAACCATTTTGCGATGTGAGAGCTCCGGTGATCTCTACCCACTCACCAAAGCCGCACCCACTGCCCTTTGCTCTTCCACATTTCCCGCAATCTCCCCCTCTCTTTGGCATGATAGCCTCGGCCACCCCGGCACTAATATTTTGCAAACTCTTAGAAAGAACAATTTTGTTGAATGTAATAGACTTTTAAATGCTTCTATTTGTTCTTCATGTCCTCTTGGTAAACATGTGAAATTGCCATTTTATCCATCTATGTCAACTACTTGCATGCCTTTTGATATTGTGCATAGTGATCTTTGGACGTCCCCAAAAGTTAGTTCGGCCGGACATATGTACTATGTGCTATTTTTGGATGATTTTACTAACTTTCTTTGGACTTTCCCTATTTGCAAAAAATCTCAAGTTTACTCCTATTTTATGCAATTTCGTGCCTATGTCACTACCCAATTTGAGAAACAAATTAAATGTTTTCAATGTGACAATGGAAAGGAGTATGACAATGAGTCTTTTCGTATTTTTTGTGAGCAAAATGGTATGCTCTTCCGCTTCTCTTGTCCCCACATATCTTCCCAAAATGGCAAGACCGAACGAAAAATAAGAACCATAAATAACATGGTCCACACCCTCCTTGCTCACTCATCCATGCCTCCCTCTTTTTGGCATCATGACCTTCAAATGGCCACATATCTCCATAACATCCTACCCTCCAAAACTATCAAATCTAAATCTCCAACTCAAGTTCTCTACCACAAAGACCCATCATACTCTCATTTACGGGTTTTCGGATGTTTATGCTATCCTCTCTTCCCCTCCACTTCCATAAATAAACTCCAAGCCCGCTCCACTCCTTGTGTGTTACTTGGCTATCCTCCAAACCATCGTGGCTACAAATGTTACGACATGTCTACTCACAAAATTTTTGTCTCTAGGCATGTGATCTTTGATGAAACACAATTCCCATTCTCTAAAATTCACACTCCCTTAGCCCATACCTATGACTTCTTAGATGTTGGGCCCTCTCCTCATATTATCCACCACTTGAGTCAAGCCCAACCTGCCAATCCCATTCCCACTGTCCATGTCCCAAACCCACCTCCCTCACCGTCAGGCTCAGCCCAGCAGCAAGTGGGCTCCCCTTCACAGCCCACTATCACCACTCCCACCTCAATACCTCCTGATTACCCACGGCCTTCCATACCAGCCCAGGACCAAATCCGCAGCAACCCACCTCCACCAAAAATGGCTACAAGAAGCACTCATGGGATCTTTAAGCCCAAACGCCAATTCAACTTAACTGCTTTTTCCACCCCTTCTCTTCTTCCAAAAAATCCAATTGCTGCCCTATCCGACATGAATTGGAAAAATGCCATGCTTGATGAATTTGATGCTTTAATTAAAAATAAGACATGGGAGTTGGTGCCCCGCCCGCCAAATGTTAATGTTATACCTTGTATGGGGCTATATCGCCACAAGAAAAATGCTAATGGTGATTTTGAGAGGCACAAAGCCCGTCTTGTTGTTAATGGCAGGAATCAACAGGTTGATGTGGACTGTGATGAAACATTTAGTCCCGTGGTCAAGCCCGCTACCATCCGAACCGTCCTAAGCGTTGCTTTGTCCAAGTCATGGCCCATTCATCAAATGGACGTTAAAAAATGCTTTTCTAAATTGTAGTCTTGACGAAACGGTTTATATGCACCAACCACCGGGCCTCTAGAAATCCCTCTCATGTTTGTCTTCTCAAAAAGGCACTTTACGGGTTGAAACAAGCCCCAAGAGCTTGGTACCGCCGATTTGCCAACTTTGTCTCCACCATCGGGTTTATTCACAGCAAATCCGATCATTCCCTCTTCATATACTCACATGGCAAGGAAATTGCATACATACTCCTATATGTCGACGACATAATTCTCACCACATCATCCAAAGCTCTTCAGTTGTCTATCATGGCCAAGCTTCACTCCGAATTCGCAATGAAGGATCTCAGTATCTGTTGTGCGACAGCGGAAGCAAAGGTCGAAAACAAACAAGAAAACAATAAAGAAATTCAATGCAAACAATAAGAACAACACCAAGAATTTACGTGGTTCACTATCGATGTGATAGCTACGTCCACGGGCACCGAGATCGAATGATTTCACTATAAACTGCAAAGATTACAAAGATGATTCTTGTATTTCTCAAGAACGGCTCTCACTCTCTCTCTCTTAACCCTTATACTAATATTAGGGAGGTTTTATATTAATCCCTAAAATAAAAGATACTTGGGCAAAAAGATAACATAAAAGATAACTTTAAATCGTAAAATCCGCGTCTCCGCATTTTTCCTTCTCCGCCCGGTCAGACCGGGCAAGGTCTGCCCGATCGGGCGCGAGAAGAAAACTCCATACGAATGCTTCAACGTATCCAACCCCCACCGCCCGGTCAGACCGGGCAATGTCCGCCCGGTCGGCGAAGGCCGCCCGGTCGGGCGAAGGCT
>NW_018745469.1:0-50273 GCF_001683475.1 Chenopodium quinoa
AAACAAATGAAAGTCAAACACAGTCAAACAAAGTTATTTGACTCAAATGAAAGTCAAATACATTCTACAAAGCTAATTAAATCAAATGAAAGTCAAACACATTCAAACAAAGCTATTTGAATCAAATGAAAGTCAAATACGTTCTACAAAGCTAATTGTATCAAATGAAAGTCAAACGCAATCAAATAAAGCTATTTGAGTCAAATGAAAGTCAAACACATTCAAACAAAGTTGTTTAAATTAAATGAAAGTGAAATGTATTCTACAAAGCTAATTGAATCAAATGAAAGTTAAACGCATTCAAACAAAGCTATTTGAATCAAATGAGAGTCAAATACATTCTACAAAGCTAATTGAATCAATTGAAAGTCAAATACATTCAACAAAGCAAATTGAATCAAATGAAAGTCAAACACATTCAACTAAAGCTAATTGAATCAAATGAAAGTCAAACATATTCAAACAAAGCTATTTTAATCAAATGAATGTCAAATACGTTCAACAAAGCTAATTGTAACAAATGAAAGTCAAACACATTCAAATAAAGCTATTTGAATCAAATGAAAGTCAAACGCATTCAAACAAAGTTATTTAAAATCAAATGAAAGTGAAATGCATTCTACAAAGATAATTGAATCAAATGAAAGTTAAACGCATTCAAACAAAGCTATTTGAATCAAATGAGAGTCTAATACATTCTACAAAGCTAATTGAATCAAATGAAAGTCAAACACATTTAAACAAAGCTAATTGAATCAAATGAAAGTCAAATTCATTCAACAAAGCTAATTGAATCAAATAAAAGTCAAAACACATTCAAAACAAGCTAATTGAATTTAACGAAAGTCAAACACATTCAAACAAAGCTTTCGAATAAAGTCAAAGTCAAATACATTCTACAAAGCTAATTGAAACAAATGAAAGTCAAACACATTCAAACAAAGCTATTTGAATCAAATGACAGTCAAATACATTCTACAAAGCTAATTGTATCAAATGAAAGTCAAACACATTCAAACAAAGCTATTTGAATCAAATGAAAGTGAAATGCATTCTACAAAGCTATTTGAATCAAATGAGAGTCAAATACATTCAAACAAAGCTAATTAAATCGAATAAAAGTCAAATACATTCTACAAAGCTAATTGAATCAAATGAAAGTCAAACAAATTCAAACAAAGCTAATTGAATCAACTGAAAGTCAAATACATTCAACAAAGCAAATTGAATCAAATGAAAGTGAAACACATTCAACTAAAGCTAATTGAATCAAATGAAAGTCAAACATATTCAAACAAAGCTATTTTAATCAAATGAATGTCAAATACGTTCAACAAAGCTAATTGTATCAAATGAAAGTCAAAACATTCAAATAAAGCTATTTGAATCAAATGAAAGTCAAACGCATTCAAACAAAGTTATTTAAATCAAATGAAAGTGAAATGCATTCTACAAAGATAATTGAATCAAATGAAAGTTAAACGCATTCAAACAAAGCTATTTGAATCAAATGAGAGTCTAATACATTCTACAAAGCTAATTGAATCAAATGAAAGTCAAACACATTTAAACAAAGCTAATTGAATCAAATGAAAGTCAAATTCATTCAACAAAGCTAATTTAATCAAATAAAAGTCAAACACATTCAAACAAAGCTAATTGAATCAAATGAAAGTCAAGCACATTCAAACAAAGCTATTTTTTAATGAAATGAAAGTCAAATACATTCTACAAAGCTAATTGAATCAAATGAAAGTCAAACACATTCAAACAAAGCTATTTGAATAAAATGAAAGTCAAATACATTCTACAAAACAAATTGAAACAAATGAAAGTCAAACACAGTCAAACAAAGTTATTTGACTCAAATGAAAGTCAAATACATTCTACAAAGCTAATTAAATCAAATGAAAGTCAAACACATTCAAACAAAGCTATTTGAATCAAATGAAAGTCAAATACGTTCTACAAAGCTAATTGCATCAAATGAAAGTCAAACGCAATCAAATAAAGATTTGAGTCAAATGAAAGTCAAACACATTCAAACAAAGTTGTTTAAATTAAATGAAAGTGAAATGTATTCTACAAAGCTAATTGAATCAAATGAAAGTTAAACGCATTCAAACAAAGCTATTTGAATCAAATGAGAGTCAAATACATTCTACAAAGCTAATTGAATCAATTGAAAGTCAAATACATTCAACAAAGCAAATTGAATCAAATGAAAGTCAAACACATTCAACTAAAGCTAATTGAATCAAATGAAAGTCAAACATATTCAAACAAAGCTTTTAATCAAATGAATGTCAAATACGTTCAACAAAGCTAATTGTAACAAATGAAAGTCAAACACATTCAAATAAAGCTATTTGAATCAAATGAAAGTCAAACGCATTCAAACAAAGTTATTTAAATCAAATGAAAGTGAAATGCATTCTACAAAGATAATTGAATCAAATGAAAGTTAAACATTCAAACAAAGCTATTTGAATCAAATGAAGTCAAATACATTCTACAAAGCTAATTGAATCAAATGAAAGTCAAAGTTCAAAGCTCAAATGAAAGCAAAGTGAAATGTATTCTACAAGAATCAAATGAAAGTTAAACGCATTCAAACAAAGCTATTTGAATCAAATGAAGTCAAATACATTCTACAAAGCTAATTGAATCAATTGAAAGTCAAATACATTCAACAAAGCAAATTGAATCAAATGAAAGTCAAACACATTCAACTAAAGCTAATTGAATCAAATGAAAGTCAAACATATTCAAACAAAGCTATTTTAATCAAATGAATGTCAAATACGTTCAACAAAGCTAATTGTAACAAATGAAAGTCAAACACATTCAAATAAAGCTATTTGAATCAAATGAAAGTCAAACGCATTCAAACAAAGTTATTTAAAATCAAATGAAAGTGAAATGCATTCTACAAAGATAATTGAATCAAATGAAAGTTAAACGCATTCAAACAAAGCTATTTGAATCAAATGAGAGTCTAATACATTCTACAAAGCTAATTGAATCAAATGAAAGTCAAACACATTTAAACAAAGCTAATTGAATCAAATGAAAGTCAAATTCATTCAACAAAGCTAATTGAATCAAATAAAAGTCAAAACATTCAAAACAAGCTAATTGAATTTAACGAAAGTCAAACACATTCAAACAAAGCTTTCGAATAAAGTGAAAGTCAAATACATTCTACAAAGCTAATTGAAACAAATGAAAGTCAAACACATTCAAACAAAGCTATTTGAATCAAATGACAGTCAAATACATTCTACAAAGCTAATTGTATCAAATGAAAGTCAAACACATTCAAACAAAGCTATTTGAATCAAATGAAAGTGAAATGCATTCTACAAAGCTATTTGAATCAAATGAGAGTCAAATACATTCAAACAAAGCTAATTAAATCGAATAAAAGTCAAATACATTCTACAAAGCTAATTGAATCAAATGAAAGTCAAACAAATTCAAACAAAGCTAATTGAATCAACTGAAAGTCAAATACATTCAACAAAGCAAATTGAATCAAATGAAAGTGAAACACATTCAACTAAAGCTAATTGAATCAAATGAAAGTCAAACATATTCAAACAAAGCTATTTTAATCAAATGAATGTCAAATACGTTCAACAAAGCTAATTGTATCAAATGAAAGTCAAACACATTCAAATAAAGCTATTTGAATCAAATGAAAGTCAAACGCATTCAAACAAAGTTATTTAAATCAAATGAAAGTGAAATGCATTCTACAAAGATAATTGAATCAAATGAAAGTTAAACGCATTCAAACAAAGCTATTTGAATCAAATGAGAGTCTAATACATTCTACAAAGCTAATTGAATCAAATGAAAGTCAAACACATTTAAACAAAGCTAATTGAATCAAATGAAAGTCAAATTCATTCAACAAAGCTAATTTAATCAAATAAAAGTCAAACACATTCAAACAAAGCTAATTGAATCAAATGAAAGTCAAGCACATTCAAACAAAGCTATTTTAATGAAATGAAAGTCAAATACATTCTACAAAGCTAATTGAATCAAATGAAAGTCAAACACATTCAAACAAAGCTATTTGAATAAAATGAAAGTCAAATACATTCTACAAAACAAATTGAAACAAATGAAAGTCAAACACAGTCAAACAAAGTTATTTGACTCAAATGAAAGTCAAATACATTCTACAAAGCTAATTAAATCAAATGAAAGTCAAACACATTCAAACAAAGCTATTTGAATCAAATGAAAGTCAAATACGTTCCACAAAGCTAATTGTATCAAATGAAAGTCAAACGCAATCAAATAAAGCTATTTGAGTCAAATGAAAGTCAAACACATTCAAACAAAGTTGTTTAAATTAAATGAAAGTGAAATGTATTCTACAAAGCTAATTGAATCAAATGAAAGTTAAACGCATTCAAACAAAGCTATTTGAATCAAATGAGAGTCAAATACATTCTACAAAGCTAATTGAATCAATTGAAAGTCAAATACATTCAACAAAGCAAATTGAATCAAATGAAAGTCAAACATATTCAAACAAAGCTATTTTAATCAAATGAATGTCAAATACGTTCAACAAAGCTAATTGTAACAAATGAAAGTCAAACACATTCAAATAAAGCTATTTGAATCAAATGAAAGTCAAACGCATTCAAACAAAGTTATTTAAATCAAATGAAAGTGAAATGCATTCTACAAAGATAATTGAATCAAATGAAAGTTAAACGCATTCAAACAAAGCTATTTGAATCAAATGAGAGTCTAATACATTCTACAAAGCTAATTGAATCAAATGAAAGTCAAACACATTTAAACAAAGCTAATTGAATCAAATGAAAGTCAAATTCATTCAACAAAGCTAATTGAATCAAATAAAAGTCAAACACATTCAAAACAAGCTAATTGAATTTAACGAAAGTCAAACACATTCAAACAAAGCTTTCGAATAAAGTGAAAGTCAAATACATTCTACAAAGCTAATTGAAACAAATGAAAGTCAAACACATTCAAACAAAGCTATTTGAATCAAATGACAGTCAAATACATTCTACAAAGCTAATTGTATCAAATGAAAGTCAAACACATTCAAACAAAGCTATTTGAATCAAATGAAAGTGAAATGCATTCTACAAAGCTATTTGAATCAAATGAGAGTCAAATACATTCAAACAAAGCTAATTAAATCGAATAAAAGTCAAATACATTCTACAAAGCTAATTGAATCAAATGAAAGTCAAACAAATTCAAACAAAGCTAATTGAATCAACTGAAAGTCAAATACATTCAACAAAGCAAATTGAATCAAATGAAAGTGAAACACATTCAACTAAAGCTAATTGAATCAAATGAAAGTCAAAACATAATCAAAACAAAGCTATTTTAATCAAATGAATGTCAAATATCAACAAAGCGTTTCAAAGCTAATTGTATCAAATGAAAGTCAAACACATTCAAATAAAGCTATTTGAATCAAATGAAAGTCAAACGCATTCAAACAAAGTTATTTAAATCAAATGAAAGTGAAATGCATTCTACAAAGATAATTGAATCAAATGAAAGTTAAACGCATTCAAACAAAGCTATTTGAATCAAATGAGAGTCTAATACATTCTACAAAGCTAATTGAATCAAATGAAAGTCAAATTCATTCAACAAAGCTAATTGAATCAAATAAAAGTCAAACACATTCAAACAAAGCTAATTGAATCAAATGAAAGTCAAGCACATTCAAAAAAGCTATTTTAATGAAATGAAAGTCAAATACATTCTACAAAGCTAATTGAATCAAATGAAGTCAAACACATTCAAACAAAGCTATTTGAATCAAATGAAAGTCAAACACATTCAAACAAAGCTATTTGAATCAAATGAGAGTCAAATACATTCAAACAAAGCTAATTAAATCAAATAAAAGTCTAATACATTCTACGAAGCTAATTGAATTAATTTAAAGTCAAACACATTCAAAAAAGCTAATTGAATCAAATGAAAGTCAAACACATTCAAACAAAGATTTCGAATCAAATGAAAGTCAAATACATTCTACAAAGCTAATTGAATCAAATAAAAGTCAAACACATTCAAATAAAGCTATTTGAATCAAATGAAAGTCAAATACATTCTACAAAGCTAATTGAATCAAATGAAAGTCAAACACATTCAAACAAAGCTATTTGAATCAAATGAGAGTCAAATAAAATTCAAACAAAGCTAATTAAATAAAATAAAAGTAAAATAAATTCTACAAAGCTAATGAATCAAATGAAAGTCAAACACATTCAAAAAAAGTCTTTTAATGAAATGAAAGTCAAACACATTCAAAAAAAGCTTTTTAATTTAAATGAAGTCAAACACATTCAAACAAAGCTATATAAATCAAATGAAAGTGAAATGCATTCTACAAAGCAAATTGAATTAAATGAAATTCAAACACATTCAAACAAAGCTATTTGAATCAAATGAAGTAAAATACATTCTACAAAGCTAATTGAATCAATTGAAAGTCAAACACATTCAAACAAAGCTATTTGAATCAAAAGAAAGTCAAATACGTTCTACAAAGCTAATTGTATCAAATGAAAGTCAAACGCAATCAAATAAAGCTATTTGAGTCAAATGACAGTCAAACACATTCAAAAAAAGTTGTTTAAATTAAATGAAAGTGAAATGTATTCTACAAAGCTAATTGAATCAAATGAAAGTTAAACGCATTCAAACAAAGCTATTTGAATCAAATGAGAGTCAAATACATTCTACAAAGCTAATTAATCAAATGAAAGTCAAACACATTCAAACAAAGCTAATTGAATCAAATGAGAGTCAAATACATTCAACAAAGCTAATTGAATCAAATGAAAGTCAAACACATTCAAACAAAGCTAATTGAATCAAATGAAAGTCAAGCACATTCAAACAAAGCTATTTTAATCAAATGAAAGTCAAATACATTCTACAAAGCTAATTGAATCAAATGAAAGTAAAACACATTCAAACAAAGCTATTTGAATCAAATGAAAGTCAAACACATTCAAACAAAGCTATTTGAATCAAATGAGCGTCAAATACATTCTACAAAGCTAATTGAATCAAATGAAAGTCAAACACATTCAAATAAAGCTATTTGAATCAAATGAAAGTCAAATACATTCTACAAAACTAATTGAATCAAATGAAAGTCAAACACATTCAAACAAAGCTATTTGAATCAAATGAGAGTCAAATAAATTCAAACAAAGCTAATTAAATCAAATAAAAGTAAAATACATTCTACAAAGCTAATTGAATCAAATGAAAGTCAAACACATTCAAACAAAGGCTTTTAAATCAAATGAAAGTCAAACACATTCAAAAAAAAAGCTTTTTAATTTAAATGAAAGTCAAACACATTCAAACAAAGCTATATAAATCAAATGAAAGTGAAATGCATTCTACAAAGCAAATTGATCTAAATGAAATTCAAACACATTCAAACAAAGCTATTTGAATCAAATGACAGTCTAACACATTCTACAAAGCTAATTGAATCAATTGTAAGTCAAACACATTTAAACAAAGCTTTGAATCAAATGAAAGTCAAATACATTCTTTAAAGCTAATTGAATCAAATGAAAGTCAAACACATTCAAACAAAGCTAATTGAATCAAATGAAAGTCAAACACATTCAAACAAAGCTATTTTAATTAAATGAATGTCAAATACATTCTACAAAGCTAATTGAATCAAATGAAAGTCAAACACATTCAAACAAAGCTATTTGAATAAAATGAAAGTCAAATACATTCTACAAAGCAAATTGAAACAAATGAAAGTCAAACACAGTCAAACAAAGTTATTTGACTCAAATGAAAGTCAAATACATTCTACAAAGCTAATTAAATCAAATGAAAGTCAAACACATTCAAACAAAGCTATTTGAATCAAATGAAAGTCAAATACGTTCTACAAAGCTAATTGTATCAAATGAAAGTCAAACGCAATCAAATAAAGCTATTTGAGTCAAATGAAAGTCAAACACATTCAAACAAAGTTGTTTAAATTAAATGAAAGTGAAATGTATTCTACAAAGCTAATTGAATCAAATGAAAGTTAAACGCATTCAAACAAAGCTATTTGAATCAAATGAGAGTCAAATACATTCTACAAAGCTAATTGAATCAACTGAAAGTCAAATACATTCAACAAAGAATTGAATCAAATGAAAGTCAAACACATTCAACTAAAGCTAATTGAATCAAATGAAAGTCAAACATATTCAAACAAAGCTATTTTAATCAAATGAATGTCAAATACGTTCAACAAAGCTAATTGTATCAAATGAAAGTCAAACACATTCAAATAAAGCTATTTGAATCAAATGAAAGTCAAGCACATTCAAACAAAGCTATTTTAATGAAATGAAAGTCAAATACATTCTACAAAGCTAATTGAATCAAATGAAAGTCAAACACATTCAAACAAAGCTATTTGAATCAAATGAAAGTCAAACATTCAAACAAAGCTAATTAAATCAAATAAAAGTCTAATTCATTCTACAAAGCTAATTGAATTAATTTAAAGTCAAACACATTCAAACAAAGCTAATTGAATCAAATGAAAGTCAAACACATTCAAACAAACATTTCGAATCAAATGAAAGTCAAATACATTCTACAAAGCTAATTGAATCAAATAAAAGTTAAACACATTCAAATAAAGCTATTTGAATCAAATGAAAGTCAAATACATTCTACAAAGCTAATTGAATCAAATGAAAGTCAAACACATTCAAACAAAGCTATTTGAATCAAATGAGAGTCAAATAAATTCAAACAAAGCTAATTAAATAAAATAAAAGTAAATAAATTCTACAAAGCTAATTGAATCAAATGAAAGTCAAACACATTCAAAAAAAGTCTTTTTAAATCAAATGAAAGTCAAAACACATTCAAAAAAAGCTTTTTAATTTAAATGAAGGTCAAACACATTAAACAAAGCTACATAAATCAAATGAAAGTGAAATGCATTCTACAAAGCAAATTGAAAATGAAATTCAAACACATTCAAACAAAGCTATTTGAATCAAATGACAGTAAAATACATTCTACAAAGCTAATTGAATCAATGAAAGTCAAACACATTCAAACAAAGCTATTTGAATCAAATGAAAGTCAAATACGTTCTACAAAGCTAATTGTATCAAATGAAAGTCAAACGCAATCAAATAAAGCTATTTGAGTCAAATGAAGTCAAACACATTCAAACAAAGTTGTTTAAATTAAATGAAAGTGAAATGTATTCTACAAAGCTAATTGAATCAAATGAAAGTTAAACGCATTCAAACAAAGCTATTTGAATCAAATGAGAGTCAAATACATTCTACAAAGCTAATTGAATCAAATGAAAGTCAAACAATTCAAACAAAGCTAATTGAATCAACTGAAAGTCAAATACATTCAACAAAGCAAATTGAATCAAATGAAAGTGAAACACATTCAACTAAAGCTAATTGAATCAAATGAAAGTCAAACTCAAACAAAGCTATTTTAATCAAATGAATGTCAAATACGTTCAACAAAGCTAATTGTATCAAATGAAAGTCAAACACATTCAAAGCTAATTGTATCAAATGAAAGTCAAACACATTCAAATAAAGCTATTTGAATCAAATGAAAGTCAAACGCATTCAAACAAAGTTATTTAAATCAAATGAAAGTGAAATGCATTCTACAAAGATAATTGAATCAAATGAAAGTTAAAGCATTCAAACAAAGCTATTTGAATCAAATGAGTCTAATACATTCTACAAAGCTAATTGAATCAAATGAAAGTCAAATTCATTCAACAAAGCTAATTGAATCAAATAAAAGTCAAACACATTCAAACAAAGCTAATTGAATCAAATGAAAGTCAAGCACATTCAAACAAAGCAAATGAAAGTCAAATAATTCTACAAAGCTAATTGAATCAAATGAAAGTCAAACACATTCAACAAAGCTATTTGAATCAAATGAAAGTCAAAACACATTCAAACAAAGCTATTTGAATCAAATGAAGTCAAATACATTCAAACAAAGCTAATTAATCAAAGTCATACATTCTAAAGCTAATTGAATCAAATGAAAGTCAAAACATTCAAAGCAAATGAAAGTCAAACACATTCAAAGCAATGAAGATCAAATGAAAGTGAAAATTCTACAAAGCAAATTGAATTAAATGAAATCAAACACATTCAAACAAAGCTAATTGAATAATGAAGTCAAATACATTCTACAAAGCTAATTGAAGTCAAACACATTCAAAAAGCTAATTGAATCAAATGAAAGTCAAACACATTCAAACAAAGATTTGAATCAAATGAAAGTCAAATACATTCTACAAAGCTAATTGAATCAAATGAAAGTCAAACACATTCAAACAAAGCTATTTGAATCAAATGAGAGTCAAATAAATTCAAACAAAGCTAATTAAATAAAATAAAAGTAAAATAAATTCTACAAAGCTAATTGATCAAATGAAAGTCAAACACATTCAAAAAAAGTCTTTTAAATGAAATGAAAGTCAAACACATTCAAAAAAAGCTTTTTAATTTAAATGAAGTCAAACACATTCAAACAAAGCTATATAAATCAAATGAAAGTGAAATGCATTCTACAAAGCAAATTGAATTAATGAAATCAAACACATTCAAACAAAGCTATTTGAATCAAATGACAGTAAAATACATTCTACAAAGCTAATTGAATCAATTGAAAGTCAAACACATTCAAACAAAGCTATTTGAATCAAATGAAAGTCAAATACGTTCTACAAAGCTAATTGTATCAAATGAAAGTCAAACGCAATCAAATAAAGCTATTTGAGTCAAATGAAGTCAAACACATTCAAACAAAGTTGTTTAAATTAAATGAAAGTGAAATGTATTCTACAAAGCTAATTGAATCAAATGAAAGTTAAACGCATTCAAACAAAGCTATTTGAATCAAATGAGAGTCAAATACATTCTACAAAGCTAATTGAATCAAATGAAAGTCAAACACATTCAAACAAAGCTAATTGAATCAAATGAAGTCAAATACATTCAACAAAGCTAATTGAATCAAATGAAAGTCAAACACATTCAAACAAAGCTAATTGAATCAAATGAAAGTCAAGCACATTCAAACAAAGCTATTTTAATCAAATGAAAGTCAAATACATTCTACAAAGCTAATTGAATCAAATGAAAGTAAAACACATTCAAACAAAGCTATTTGAATCAAATGAAAGTCAAACACATTCAAACAAAGCTATTTTGATCAAATACATTCTACAAAGCTAATTGAATCAAATGAAAGTCAAACACATTCAAATAAAGCTATTTGAATCAAATGAAAGTCAAATACATTCTACAAAACTAATTGAATCAAATGAAAGTCAAACACATTCAAACAAAGCTATTGAATCAAATGAGAGTCAAATAAATTCAAACAAAGCTAATTAAATCAAATAAAAGTAAAATACATTCTACAAAGCTAATTGAATCAAATGAAAGTCAAACACATTCAAACAAAGCTTTTAAATCAAATGAAAGTCAAACACATTCAAAAAAGCTTTTTAATTTAAATGAAAGTCAAACACATTCAAACAAAGCTATATAAATCAAATGAAAGTGAAATGCATTCTACAAAGCAAATTGAATCAAATGAAATTCAAACACATTCAAACAAAGCTATTTGAATCAAATGAAGTCTAACACATTCTACAAAGCTAATTGAATCAAATGTAAGTCAAACACATTTAAACAAAGCTATTGAATCAAATGAAAGTCAAATACATTCTTTAAAGCTAATTGAATCAAATGAAAGTCAAACACATTCAAACAAAGCTAATTGAATCAAATGAAAGTCAAAACACATTCAAACAAAGCTATTTTAATTAATTTGAATGTCAAATACATTCTACAAAGCTAATTGAATCAAATGAAAGTCAAAACACATTTCAAACAAAGCTATTTGAATAAAATGAAAGTCAAATACATTCTACAAAGCAAATTGAAACAAATGGAAAGTCAAACACAGTCAAACAAAGTTATTTGACTCAAATGAAAGTCAAATACATTCTACAAAAGCTAATTAAATCAAATGAAAGTCAAACACATTCAAACAAAGCTATTTGAATCAAATGAAAGTCAAATACGTTCTACAAAGCTAATTGTATCAAATGAAAGTCAAACGCAATCAAATAAACTATTTGAGTCAAATGAAAGTCAAACACATTCAAACAAAGTTGTTTAAATTAAATGAAAGTGAAATGTATTCTACAAAGCTAATTGAATCAAATGAAAGTTAAACGCATTCAAACAAAGCTATTTGAATCAAATGAGAGTCAAATACATTCTACAAAGCTAATTGAATCAACTGAAAGTCAAATACATTCAACAAAGCAAATTGAATCAAATGAAAGTCAAACACATTCAACTAAAGCTAATTGAATCAAATGAAAGTCAAACATATTCAAACAAAGCTATTTTAATCAAATGAATGTCAAATACGTTCAACAAAGCTAATTGTATCAAATGAAAGTCAAACACATTCAAATAAAGCTATTTGAATCAAATGAAAGTCAAGCACATTCAAACAAAGCTATTTTAATGAAATGAAAGTCAAATACATTCTACAAAGCTAATTGAATAAAATGAAAGTCAAACACATTCAAACAAAGTTATTTGAATCAAATGAAAGTCAAACACTTTCAAACAAAGCTAATTAAATCAAATAAAAGTCTAATACATTCTACAAAGCTAATTGAATTAATTTAAAGTCAAACACATTCAAACAAAGCTAATTGAATCAAATGAAAGTCAAACACATTCAGACAAACATTTCGAATCAAATAAGAGTCAAATACATTCTACAAAGCTAATTGAATCAAATAAAAGTTAAACACATTCAAATAAAGCTATTTTGAATCAAATGAAAGTCAAATACATTCTACAAAGCTAATTAAATCAAATGAAAGTCAAACACATTCAAACAAAGCTATTTGAATCAAATGAGAGTCAAATAAATTCAAACAAAGCTAATTAAACAAAATAAAAGTAAAATAAATTCTACAAAGCTAATTGAATCAAATGAAAGTCAAACACATTCAAAAAAAAGTCTTTTAAATCAAATGAAAGTCAAACGCATTCAAACAAAGTTATTTAAAATCAAATGAAAGTGAAATGCATTCTACAAACATAATTGAATCAAATGAAAGTTAAACGCATTCAAACAAAGCTATTTGAATCAAATGAGAGTCTAATACATTCTACAAAGCTAATTGAATCAAATGAAAGTCAAACACATTTAAACAAAGCTAATTGAATCAAATGAAAGTCAAATTCATTCAACAAAGCTAATTGAATCAAATAAAAGTCAAACACATTCAAAACAAGCTATTTGAATCAAATGACAGTCAAATACATTCTACAAAGCTAATTGTATCAAATGAAAGTCAAACACATTCAAACAAAGCTATTTGAATCAAATGAAAGTGAAATGCATTCTACAAAGCTATTTGAATCAAGTGAGAGTCAAATACATTCAAACAAAGCTAATTAAATCGAATAAAAGTCAAATACATTCTACAAAGCTAATTGAATCAAATGAAAGTCAAACAAAATTCAAACAAAGCTAATTGAATCAACTGAAAGTCAAATACATTCAACAAAGCAAATTGAATCAAATGAAAGTGAAACACATTCAACTAAAGCTAATTGAATCAAATGAAAGTCAAACATATTCAAACAAAGCTATTTTAATCAAATGAATGTCAAATACGTTCAACAAAGCTAATTGTATCAAATGAAAGTCAAACACATTCAAATAAAGCTATTTGAATCAAATGAAAGTCAAAACGCATTCAAACAAAGTTATTTAAATCAAATGAAAGTGAAATGCATTCTACAAAGATAATTAAATCAAATGAAAGTTAAACGCATTCAAAACAAAGCTATTTGAATCAAATGAGAGTCTAATACATTCTACAAAGCTAATTGAATCAAATGAAAGTCAAACTCATTCAAACAAAGCTAATTGAATCAAATGAAAGTCAAACACATTTAAACAAAGCTAATTGAATCAAATGAAAGTCAAATTCATTCAACAAAGCTAATTTAATCAAATAAAAGTCAAAACACATTCAAACAAAGCTAATTGAATCAAATGAAAGTCAAGCACATTCAAACAAAGCTATTTTAATGAAATGAAAGTCAAATACTTTCTACAAAGCTAATTGAATCAAATGAAAGTCAAACACATTCAAACAAAGCTATTTGAATAAAATGAAAGTCAAATACATTCTACAAAACAAATTGAAACAAATGAAAGTCAAACATAGTCAAACAAAGTTATTTAAAATCATTTGAAAGTCAAATACATTCTACAAAGCTAATTAAATCAAATGAAAGTCAAACACATTCAAACAAAGCTATTTGAATCAAATGAAAGTCAAATACGTTCCACAAAGCTAATTGTATCAAATGAAAGTCAAACGCAATCAAATAAAGCTATTTGAGTCAAATGAAAGTCAAACACATTCAAACAAAGTTGTTTAAATTAAATGAAAGTGAAATGTATTCTACAAAGCTAATTGAATCAAATGAAAGTTAAACGCATTCAAACAAAGCTATTTGAATCAAATGAGAGTCAAATACATTCTACAAAGCTAATTGAATCAACTGAAAGTCAAATACATTCAACAAAGCAAATTGAATCAAATGAAAGTCAAACACATTCAACTAAAGCTAATTGAATCAAATGAAAGTCAAACATATTCAAACAAAGCTATTTTAATCAAATGAATGTCAAATACGTTCAACAAAGCTAATTGTATCAAATGAAAGTCAAACATATTCAAATAAAGCTATTTGAATCAAATGAAAGTCAAACGCATTCAAACAAAGTTATTTAAATCAAATGAAAGTGAAATGCATTCTACAAAGATAATTGAATCAAATGAAAGTTAAACGCATTCAAACAAAGCTATTTGAATCAAATGAGAGTCTAATACATTCTACAAAGCTAATTAAATCAAATGAAAGTCAAACACATTTAAACAAAGCTAATTGAATCTAATGAAAGTCAAATTCATTAAACCAAGCTAATTGAATCAAATAAAAGTCAAACACATTCAAAACAAGCTAATTGAATTTAACGAAAGTCAAACACATTCAAACAAAGCTTTCGAATCAAGTGAAAGTCAAATACATTCTACAAAGCTAATTGAAACAAATGAAAGTCAAACACATTCAAAACAAAGCTATTTGAATCAAATGACAGTCAAATACATTCTACAAAGCTAATTGTATCAAATGAAAGTCAAACACATTCAAACAAAGCTATTTGAATCAAATGAAAGTGAAATGCATTCTACAAAGCTATTTGAATCAAATGAGAGTCAAATACATTCAAACAAAGCTAATTAAATCGAATAAAAGTCAAATACATTCTACAAAGCTAATTGAATCAAATGAAAGTCAAACAAATTCAAACAAAGCTAATTGAATCAACTGAAAGTCAAATACATTCAACAAAGAAAATTGAATCAAATGAAAGTGAAACACATTCAACTAAAGCTAATTGAATCAAATGAAAGTCAAACATAATCAAACAAAGCTATTTTAATCAAATGAATGTCAAATACGTTCAACAAAGCTAATTGTATCAAATGAAAGTCAAACACATTCAAATAAAGCTAATTGTATCAAATGAAAGTCAAACACATTCAAATAAAGCTATTTGAATCAAATGAAAGTCAAACGCATTCAAACAAAGTTATTTAAATCAAATGAAAGTTAAACGCATTCAAACAAAGCTATTTGAATCAAATGAGAGTCAAATACATTCAACAAAGCTAATTGAATCAAATGAAAGTCAAACACATTCAAACAAAGCTAATTGAATCAAATGAAAGTCAAGCACATTAAAACAAAGCTATTTTAATCAAATGAAAGTCAAATACATTCTACAAAGCTAATTGAATCAAATGAAATTAAAACACATTCAAACAAAGCTATTTGAATCAAATGAAAGTCAAACACATTCAAACAAAGCTATTTGAATCAAATGAGCGTCAAATACATTCTACAAAGCTAATCGAATTAAATGAAAGTCAAACACATTCAAATAAAGCTATTTGAATCAAATGAAAGTCAAATACATTCTACAAAACTAATTGAATCAAATGAAAGTCAAACACATTCAAACAAAGCTATTTGAATCAAATGAGAGTCAAATAAATTCAAACAAAGCTAATTAAAACAAATAAAAGTAAAATACATTCTACAAAGCTAATTGAATCAAATGAAAGTCAAACACATTCAAACAAAGGCTTTTAAATCAAATGAAAGTCAAACACATTCAAAAAAAGCTTTTTAATTTAAATGAAAGTCAAACACATTCAAACAAAGCTATATAAATCAAATGAAAGTGAAATGCATTCTACAAAGCAAATTGATCTAAATGAAATTCAAACACATTCAAACAAAGCTATTTGAATCAAATGACAGTCTAACACATTCTACAAAGCTAATTGAATCAATTGTAAGTCAAACACATTTAAACAAAGCAATTTGATTCAAATGAAAGTCAAATACATTCTTTAAAGCTAATTGAATCAAATGAAAGTCAAACACATTCAAGCAAAGCTAATTGAATCAAATGAAAGTCAAACACATTCAAACAAAGCTATTTTAATTAATTGAATGTCAAATACATTCTACAAAGCTAATTGAATCAAATGAAAGTCAAACACATTCAAACAAAGCTATTTGAATAAAATGAAAGTCAAATACATTTTACAAAGCAAATTGAAACAAATGAAAGTCAAACACAGTCAAACAAAGTTATTTGACTCAAATAAAAGTCAAATACATTCTACAAAGCTAATTAAATCAAATGAAAGTCAAACACATTCAAACAAAGCTATTTGAATCAAATAAAAGTCAAATACGTTCTACAAAGCTAATTGTATCAAATGAAAGTCAAACACAATCAAATAAAGCTATTTGAGTCAAATGAAAGTCAAACACATTCAAACAAAGTTGTTTAAATTAAATGAAAGTGAAATGTATTCCACAAAGCTAATTGAATCAAATGAAAGTTAAACGCATTCAAACAAAGCTATTTGAATCAAATGAGAGTCAAATACATTCTACAAAGCTAATTGAATCAACTGAAAGTCAAATACATTCAACAAAGCAAATTGAATCAAATGAGAGTCAAACACATTCAACTAAAGCTAATTGAATCAAATGAAAGTCAAACATATTCAAACAAAGCTATTTTAATCAAATGAATGTCAAATACGTTCAAACAAAGCTAATTGAATCAAATGAAAGTCAAATTCATTCAACAAAGCTAATTGAATCAAATAAAAGTCAAACACATTCAAACAAAGCTAATTGAATCAAATGAAAGTCAAACACATTCAAACAAAGCTATTTGAATCAAATGAAAGTCAAACACATTCAAACAAAGCTATTTGAATCAAATGAGAGTCAAATACATTCAAACAAAGCTAATTAAATCAAATAAAAGTCTAATACATTCTACGAAGCTAATTGAATTAATTTAAAGTCAAACACATTCAAACAAAGCTAATTGAATCAAATGAAAGTCAAACACATTCAAACAAAGATTTCGAATTAAATGAAAGTCAAATACATTATACAAAGCTAATTGAATCAAATAAAAGTCAAACACATTCAAATAAAGCTATTTGAATCAAATGAAAGTCAAATACATTCTACAAAGCTAATTGAATCAAATGAAAGTCAAACACATTCAAACAAAGCTATTTGAATCAAATGAGAGTCAAATAAATTCAAACAAAGCTAATTAAATAAAATAAAAGTAAAATAAAATCTACAAAGCTAATTGAATCAAATGAAAGTCAAACACATTCAAAAAAAGTCTTTTAAATGAAATGAAAGTCAAACACATTCAAAAAAAGCTTTTTAATTTAAATGAAGGTCAAACACATTCAAACAAAGCTATATAAATCAAATGAAAGTGAAATGCATTCTACAAAGCAAATTGAATTAAATGAAATTCAAACACATTCAAACAAAGCTATTTGAATCAAATGACAGTAAAATACATTCTACAAAGCTAATTGAATCAATTGAAAGTCAAACACATTCAAACAAAGCTATTTGAATCAAATGAAAGTCAAATACGTTCTACAAAGCTAATTGTATCAAATGAAAGTCAAACGCAATCAAATAAAGCTATTTGAGTCAAATGACATTCAAACACATTCAAACAAAGTTGTTTAAATTAAATGAAAGTGAAATGTATTCTACAAAGCTAATTGAATCAAATGAAAGTTAAACGCATTCAAACAAAGCTATTTGAATCAAATGAGAGTCAATAACATTCTACAAAGCTAATTGAATCAAATGAAAGTCAAACACATTCAAACAAAGCTAATTGAATCAAATGAGAGTCAAATACATTCAACAAAGCTAATTGAATCAAATGAAAGTCAAACACATTCAAACAAAGCTAATTGAATCAAATGAAAGTCAAGCACATTCAAACAAAGCTATTTTAATCAAATGAAAGTCAAATACATTCTACAAAGCTAATTGAATCAAATGAAAGTAAAACACATTCAAACAAAGCTATTTGAATCAAATGAAAGTCAAACACATTCAAACAAAGCTATTTGAATCAAATGAGCGTCAAATACATTCTACAAAGCTAATTGAATCAAATGAAAGTCAAACACATTCAAATAAAGCAATTTGAATCAAATGAAAGTCAAATACATTCTACAAAACTAATTGAATCAAATGAAAGTCAAACACATTCAAACAAAGCTATTTGAATCAAATGAGAGTCAAATAAATTCAAACAAAGCTAATTAAATCAAATAAAAGTAAAATACATTCTACAAAGCTAATTGAATCAAATGAAAGTCAAACACATTCAAACAAAGGCTTTTAAATCAAATGAAAGTCAAACACATTCAAAAAAAGCTTTTTAATTTAAATGAAAGTCAAACACATTCAAACAAAGCTATATAAATCAAATGAAAGTGAAATGCATTCTACAAAGCAAATTGATCTAAATGAAATTCAAACACATTCAAACAAAGCTATTTGAATCAAATGACAGTCTAACACATTATACAAAGCTAATTGAATCAATTGTAAGTCAAACACATTTAAACAAAGCTATTTGTATCAAATGAAAGTCAAATACATTCTTTAAAGCTAATTGAATCAAATGAAAGTCAAACACATTCAAACAAAGCTAATTGAATCAAATGAAAGTTAAACACATTCAAACAAAGCTATTTTAATTAAATGAATGTCAAATACATTCTACAAAGCTAATTGAATCAAATGAAAGTCAAACACATTCAAACAAAGCTATTTGAATAAAATGAAAGTCAAATACATTCTACAAAGCTAATTGAATCAATTGAAAGTCAAACACATTCAAACAAAGCTATTTGAATCAAATGAAAGTCAAATACGTTCTACAAAGCTAATTGTATCAAATGAAAGTCAAACGCAATCAAATAAAGCTATTTGAGTCAAATGACAGTCAAACACATTCAAACAAAGTTGTTTAAATTAAATGAAAGTGAAATGTATTCTACAAAGCTAATTAAATCAAATGAAAGTTAAACGCACTCAAACAAAGCTATTTGAATCAAATGAGAGTCAAATACATTCTACAAAGCTAATTGAATCAAATGAAAGTCAAACACATTCAAACAAAGCTAATTGAATCAAATGAGAGTCAAATACATTCAACAAAGCTAATTGAATCAAATGAAAGTCAAACACATTCAAACAAGCTAATTGATTCAAATGAAAGTCAAGCACATTCAAACAAAGCTATTTTAATCAAATGAATCTCAAATACATTCTACAAAGCTAATTGAATCAAATGAAAGTAAAACACATTCAAACAAAGCTATTTGAATCAAATGAAAGTCAAACACATTCAAACAAAGCTATTTGAATCAAATGAGAGTCAAATACATTCTACAAAGCTAATTGAATCAAATGAAAGTCAAACACATTCAAATAAAGCTATTTGAATCAAATGAAAGTCAAATACATTCTACAAAGCTAATTGAATCAAATGAAAGTCAAACACATTCAAACAAAGCTATTTGAATCAAATGAGAGTCAAATAAATTCAAACAAAGCTAATTAAATCAAATAAAAGTAAAATACATTCTACAAAGCTAATTGAATCAAATGAAAGTCAAACACATTCAAACAAAGCCATTTAAATCAAATGAAAGTCAAACACATTCAAAAAAAGCTTTTTAATTAAAATGAAAGTCAAACACATTTAAACAAAGCTATATAAATCAAATGAAAGTGAAATGCATTCTACAAAGCAAATTGATCTAAATGAAATTCAAACACATTCAAACAAAGCTAAATGAATCAATTGAAAGTCAAATACGTTCTACAAAGCTAATTGTATCAAATGAAAGTCAAACGCAATCAAATAAAGATATTTGAGTCAAATGAAAGTCAAACACATTCAAACAAAGTTGTTTAAATTAAATGAAAGTGAAATGTATTCTACAAAGCTAATTGAATCAATTGAAAGTGAAACGCATTCAAACAAAGCTATTTGAATCAAATGAGAGTCAAATACATTCTAGAAAGCTAATTGAATCAAATGAAAGTCAAACACATTCAAACAAAGCTAATTTAATCAAATGAAAGTCAAATATATTCAACAAAGCTAATTGAATCAAATGAAAGTCAAACACATTCAAATAAAGCTAATTGAATCAAATGAAAGTCAAGAACAGTCAAACAAAGCTATTTTAATTAAATGAAAGTCAAATACATTCTACAAAGCTAATTGAATCAAATGAAAGTAAAACACATTCAAACAAAGCTATTTGAATCAAATGAAAGTCAAACACATTCAAACAAAGCTATTTAAATCAAATGAGAGTCAAATACATTAAAATAAAGCTAATTAAATCAAATAAAAGTCTAATACATTCAAACAAGGATTTTGAATCAAATGAAAGTCAAACACATTCAAACAAGGATTTTGAATCAAATGAAAGTCAAATACATTCTACAAAGCTAATTGAATCAAATGAAAGTCAAACACATTCAAATAAAGCTATTTGAATTAAATGAAAGTCAAATACATTCTACAAAACTAATTGAATCAATTGAAAGTCAAACACATTCAAACAAAGCTATTTGAATCAAAGGAGAGTCAAATAAATTCAAACAAAGCTAATAAAATCAAATGAAAGTCAAACACATTCAAATAAAAGTCAAACACATTCAAACAAAGCTAATTGAATCAAATGAAAGTCAAACACATTCAAACAAAGCCATTTAAATCAAATGAAAGTCAAACACATTCAAAAAAAGCTTTTTAATTTAAATGAAAGTCAAACACATTCAAACAAAGCTATATAAATCAAATGAAAGTGAAATGCATTCTACAAAGCAAATTGATCTAAATGAAATTCAAACACATTCAAACAAAGCTATTTAAATCAAATGACAGGCAAACACATTCTACAAAGCTAATTGAATCAATTGAAAGTCAATCACATTTAAACAAAGCTATTTGAATCAAATGAAAGTCAAATACATTCTACAAAGCTAATTGAATCAAATGAAAGTCAAACACATTCAAATAAAGCTAATTAAATCAAATGAAAGTCAAACACATTCAAACAAAGCTATTTTAATTAAATGAATGTCAAATACATTCTACAAAGCTAATTGAATCAAATGAAAGTCAAAACACATTCAAACAAAGCTATTTGAAGAAAATGAAAGTCAAATACATTCTACAAAGCTAATTGAATCAAATGAAAGTCAAATACATTCTACAAAGCTAATTGAATCAAATGAAAGTCAAACACATTCAAACAAAGCTAATTAAATCAAATAAAAGTCAAATACATTCTACAAAGCTAATTGAATTAAATTAAAGTCAAACAAATTCAAAATAAGCTAATTGAATTTAACGAAAGTCAAACACAGTCAAACAAAGCATTCGAATCAAGTGAAAGTCATATACATTCTACAAAGCTAATTGAAACAAATGAAATTCAAACACATTCAAACAAAGCTATTTGAATCAAATGAAAGTCAAATACATTCTACAAAGCTAATTGAATCAAATGAAAGTGAAACACATTCAAACAAAGCTATTTGAATCAAATGAGAGTCAAATACATTCAAACAAAGCTAATTAAATAAAATAAAAGTAAAATAAATTCTACAAAGCTAATTGAATCAAATGAAAGTCAAACACATTCAAAAAAAGTCTTTTAAATGAAATGAAAGTCAAACACATTCAAAAAAAGCTTTTTAATTTAAATGAAGGTCAAACACATTCAAACAAAGCTATATAAATCAAATGAAAGTGAAATGCATTCTACAAAGCAAATTGAATTAAATGAAATTCAAACACATTCAAACAAAGCTATTTGAATCAAATGACAGTAAAATACATTCTACAAAGCTAATTGAATCAATTGAAAGTCAAACACATTCAAACAAAGCTATTTGAATCAAATGAAAGTCAAATACGTTCTACAAAGCTAATTGTATCAAATGAAAGTCAAACGCAATCAAATAAAGCTATTTGAGTCAAATGACAGCCAAACACATTCAAACAAAGTTGTTTAAATTAAATGAAAGTGAAATGTATTCTACAAAGCTAATTGAATCAAATGAAAGTTAAACGCATTCAAACAAAGCTATTTGAATCAAATGAGAGTCAAATACATTCTACAAAGCTAATTGAATCAAATGAAAGTCAAACACATTTAAACAAAGCTAATTGAACCAAATGAGAGTCAAATACATTCAACAAAGCTAATTGAATCAAATGAAAGTCAAACACATTCAAACAAAGCTAATTGAATCAAATGAAAGTCAAGCACATTCAAACAAAGCTATTTTAATCAAATGAAAGTCAAATACATTCTACAAAGCTAATTGAATCAAATGAAAGTAAAACACATTCAAACAAAGCTATTTGAATCAAATGAAAGTCAAACACATTCAAACAAAGCTATTTGAATCAAATGAGCGTCAAATACATTCTACAAAGCTAATTGAATCAAATGAAAGTCAAACACATTCAAATAAAGCTATTTGAATCAAATGAAAGTCAAATACATTCTACAAAACTAATTGAATCAAATGAAAGTCAAACACATTCAAACAAAGCTATTTGAATCAAATGAGAGTCAAATAAATTCAAACAAAGCTAATTAAATCAAATAAAAGTAAAATACATTCTACAAAGCTAATTGAATCAAATGAAAGTCAAACACATTCAAACAAAGGCTTTTAAATCAAATGAAAGTCAAACACATTCAAAAAAAGCTTTTTAATTTAAATGAAAGTCAAACACATTCAAACAAAGCTATATAAATCAAATGAAAGTGAAATGCATTCTACAAAGCAAATTAATCTAAATGAAATTCAAACACATTCAAACAAAGCTATTTGAATCAAATGACAGTCTAACACATTATACAAAGCTAATTGAATCAAATGTAAGTCAAACACATTTAAACAAAGCTATTTGAATCAAATGAAAGTCAAATACATTCTTTAAAGCTAATTGAATCAAATGAAAGTCAAACACATTCAAACAAAGCTAATTGAATCAAATGAAAGTCAAACACATTCAAACAAAGCTATTTTAATTAAATGAATGTCAAATACATTCTACAAAGCTAATTGAATCAAATGAAAGTCAAACACATTCAAACAAAGCTATTTGAATAAAATGAAAGTCAAATACATTCTACAAAGCTAATTGAATCAATTGAAAGTCAAACACATTCAAACAAAGCTATTTGAATCAAATGAAAGTCAAATACGTTCTACAAAGCTAATTGTATCAAATGAAAGTCAAACGCAATCAAATAAAGCTATTTGAGTCAAATGACAGTCAAACACATTCAAACAAAGTTGTTTAAATTAAATGAAAGTGAAATGTATTCTACAAAGCTAATTGAATCAAATGAAAGTTAAACGCACTCAAACAAAGCTATTTGAATCAAATGAGAGTCAAATACATTCTACAAAGCTAATTGAATCAAATGAAAGTCAAACACATTCAAACAAAGCTAATTGAATCAAATGAGAGTCAAATACATTCAACAAAGCTAATTGAATCAAATGAAAGTCAAACATATTCAAACAAAGCTAATTGATTCAAATGAAAGTCAAGCACATTCAAACAAAGCTATTTTAATCAAATGAATCTCAAATACATTCTACAAAGCTAATTGATTCAAATGAAAGTAAAACACATTCAAACAAAGCTATTTGAATCAAATGAAAGTCAAACACATTCAAACAAAGCTATTTGAATCAAATGAGAGTCAAATACATTCTACAAAGCTAATTGAATCAAATGAAAGTCAAACACATTCAAATAAAGCTATTTGAATCAAATGAAAGTCAAATACATTCTACAAAGCTAATTGAATCAAATGAAAGTCAAACACATTCAAACAAAGCTATTTGAATCAAATGAGAGTCAAATAAATTCAAACAAAGCTAATTAAATCAAATAAAAGTAAAATACATTCTACAAAGCTAATTGAATCAAATGAAAGTCAAACACATTCAAACAAAGCCATTTAAATCAAATGAAAGTCAAACACATTCAAAAAAAGCTTTTTAATTAAAATGAAAGTCAAACACATTCAAACAAAGCTATATTAATGAAATGAAAGTGAAATGCATTCTACAAAGCAAATTGATCTAAATGAAATTCAAACACATTCAAACAAAGCTAATTGAATCAATTGAAAGTCAAATACGTTCTACAAAGCTAATTGTATCAAATGAAAGTCAAACGCAATCAAATAAAGATATTTGAGTCAAATGAAAGTCAAACACATTCAAACAAAGTTGTTTAAATTAAATGAAAGTGAAATGTATTCTACAAAGCTAATTGAATCAAATGAAAGTGAAACGCATTCAAACAAAGCTATTTGAATCAAATGAGAGTCAAATACATTCTAGAAAGCTAATTGAATCAAATGAAAGTCAAACACATTCAAACAAAGCTAATTTAATCAAATGAAAGTCAAGTACATTCAACAAAGCTAATTGAATCAAATGAAAGTCAAACACATTCAAATAAAGCTTATTGAATTAAATGAAAGTCAAGCACAGTCAAACAAAGCTATTTTAATCAAATGAAAGTCAAATACATTCTACAAAGCTAATTGAATCAAATGAAAGTAAAACACATTCAAACAAAGCTATTTGAATCAAATGAAAGTCAAACACATTCAAACAAAGCTATTTGAATCAAATGAGAGTCAAATACATTAAAATAAAGCTAATTAAATCAAATAAAAGTCTAATACATTCAAACAAGGATTTTGAATCAAATGAAAGTCAAACACATTCAAACAAGGATTTTGAATCAAATGAAAGTCAAATACATTCTACAAAGCTAATTGAATCAAATGAAAGTCAAACACATTCAAATAAAGCTATTTGAATCAAATGAAAGTCAAATACATTCTACAAAACTAATTGAATCAATTGAAAGTCAAACACATTCAAACAAAGCTATTTGAATCAAAGGAGAGTCAAATAAATTCAAACAAAGCTAATAAAATCAAATGAAAGTCAAACACATTCAAATAAAAGTCAAACACATTCAAACAAAGCTAATTGAATCAAATGAAAGTCAAACACATTCAAACAAAGCCATTTAAATCAAATGAAAGTCAAACACATTCAAAAAAAGCTTTTTAATTTAAATGAAAGTCAAACACATTCAAACAAAGCTATATAAATTAAATGAAAGTGAAATGCATTCTACAAAGCAAATTGATCTAAATGAAATTCAAACACATTCAAACAAAGCTATTTGACTCAAATGACAGTCAAACACATTCTACAAAGCTAATTGAATCAATTGAAAGTCAATCACATTTAAACAAAGCTATTTGAATCAAATGAAAGTCAAATACATTCTACAAAGCTAATTGAATCAAATGAAAGTCAAACACATTCAAATAAAGCTAATTGAATCAAATGAAAGTCAAACACATTCAAACAAAGCTATTTTAATTAAATGAATGTCAAATACATTCTACAAAGCTAATTGAATCAAATGAAAGTCAAACACATTCAAACAAAGCTAATTTAATCAAATGAAAGTCAAATACATTCAACAAAGCTAATTGAATCAAATGAAAGCCAAACACATTCAAATAAAGCTAATTGAATCAAATGAAAGTCAAGCACAGTAAAAAAAAGCTATTTTAGTGAAATGAAAGTCAAATACATTCTACAAAGCTAATTGAATCAAATGAAAGTAAAACACATTCAAACAAAGCTATTTGAATCAAATGAAAGTCAAACACATTCAAACAAAGCTATTTGAATCAAATGAGAGTCAAATACATTAAAATAAAGCTAATTAAATCAAATAAAAGTCTAATACATTCAAACAAGGATTTTGAATCAAATGAAAGTCAAACACATTCAAACAAGGATTTTGAATCAAATGAAAGTCAAATACATTCTACAAAGCTAATTGAATCAAATGAAAGTCAAACACATTCAAATAAAGCTATTTGAATCAAATGAAAGTCAAATACATTCTACAAAACTAATTAAATCAATTGAAAGTCAAACACATTCAAACAAAGCTATTTAAATCAAAGGAGAGTCAAATAAATTCAAACAAAGCTAATAAAATCAAATGAAAGTCAAACACATTCAAATAAAAGTCAAACACATTCAAACAAAGCTAATTGAATCAAATGAAAGTCAAACACATTCAAACAAAGCCATTTAAATCAAATGAAAGTCAAACACATTCAAAAAAAGCTTTTTAATTTAAATGAAAGTCAAACACATTCAAACAAAGCTATATAAATTAAATGAAAGTGAAATGCATTCTACAAAGCAAATTGATCTAAATGAAATTCAAACACATTCAAACAAAGCTATTTGACTCAAATGACAGTCAAACACATTCTACAAAGCTAATTGAATCAATTGAAAGTCAATCACATTTAAACAAAGCTATTTGAATCAAATGAAAGTCAAATACATTCTACAAAGCTAATTGAATCAAATGAAAGTCAAACACATTCAAATAAAGCTAATTGAATCAAATGAAAGTCAAACACATTCAAACAAAGCTATTTTTAATTAAATGAATGTCAAATACATTCTACAAAGCTAATTGAATCAAATGAAAGTCAAACACATTCAAACAAAGCTATTTGAAGAAAATGAAAGTCAAATACATTCTACAAAGCAAATTGAATCAAATGAAAGTCAAATACATTCTACAAAGCTAATTGAATCAAATGAAAGTCAAACACATTCAAACAAAGCTAATTAAATCAAATAAAAGTCAAATACATTCTACAAAGCTAATTGAATCATATAAAAGTCAAACACATTCAAACAAAGCTAATTGAATCAAATGGAAGTCAAATACATTCTACAAAGCTAATTGAATTAAATTAAAGTCAAACACATTCAAAATAAGCTAATTGAATTTAACGAAAGTCAAACACAGTCAAACAAAGCATTCGAATCAAGTGAAAGTCATATACATTCTACAAATCTAATTGAAACAAATGAAATTCAAACACATTCAAACAAAGCTATTTGAATCAAATGAAAGTCAAATACATTCTACAAAGCTAATTGAATCAAATGAAAGTGAAACACATTCAAACAAAGCTATTTGAATCAAATGAGAGTCAAATACATTCAAACAAAGCTAATTAAATCAAATAAAAGTCAAATACATTCTATAAAGCTAATTGAATCAAATGAAAGTCAAACACATTCAAACAAAGCTAATTGTATTAACTGAAAGTCAAATACATTCAACAAAGCAAATTGAATCAAATGAAAGTCAAACACATTCAACTAAAGCTAATTGAATCAAATAAAGACAAACATATTCAAACAAAGCTATTTTAATCAAATGAATGTCAAATACGTTCAACAAAGCTAATTGTATCAAATGAAAGTCAAACACATTCAAATAAAGCTATTTGAATCAAATGAAAGTCAAACGCATTCAAACAAAGTTATTTAAATCAAATGAAAGTGAAAATGCATTCTACAAAGCTAATTGAATTAAATGAGAGTCTAATACATTCTACAAAGCTAATTGAATCAAATGAAAGTCAAACACATTCAAACAAAGCTAATTGAATCAAATGAAAGTCAAACTCATTCAACAAAGCTAATTGAATCAAATAAAAGTCAAACACATTCAAACAAAGCTAATTGAATCAAATGAAAGTCAAGCACATTCAAACAAAGCTATTTTAATCAAATGAAAGTCAAATACATTCTACAAACCTAATTGAATCAAATGAAAGTCAAACACATTCAAACAAAGCTATTTGAATCAAATGAGAGTCCAATACATTCTACAAAGCTAATTGAATCAAATGAGAGTCCAATACATTCTACAAAGCTTTTTAATTTAAATGAAAGTCAAATACATTATACAAAGCTAATTGAATCAAATAAAAGTCAAACACATTCAAAAAAGCTATTTGAATCAAATGAAAGTCAAACACATTCAAACAAAGATTTATAATCAAATGAAAGTCAAATACATTCTACAAAGCTAATTGAATCAAATGAAAGTCAAACACATTCAAATAAAGCTATTTGAATCAAATTAAAGTCAAATACATTCTACAAAGCTAATTAAATCAAATGAAAGTCAAACACATTCAAACAAAGCTATTTGAATCAAATGAGAGTCAAATAAATTCAAACATAGCTAATTAAATAAAATAAAAGTAAAATACATTCTACAACGCTAATTGAATCAAATGAAAGTCAAGCACATTCAAAAAAAGTCTTTTAAATCAAATGAAAGTCAAACACATTCAAAAAAAGCTTTTTAATTTAAATGAAAGTCAAACACATTCAAACAAAGCTATATAAATCAAATGAAAGTGAAATGCATTCTACAAAGCAAATTGAATTAAATGAAATTCAAACACATTCATACAAAGCTATTTGAATCAAATGACGGTAAAATACATTCTACAATGCTAATTGAATCAATTGAAAGTCAAACACATTCAAACAAAGCTATTTGAATCAAATGAAAGTCAATTACATTCTACAAAGCTAATTAAATCAAATGAAAGTAAAACACATTCAAACAAAGCTAATTGAATCAAATGAAAGTCAAACACATTCAAACAAAGCTATTTTAATTAAATGAATGTCAAATACATTCTACAAAGCTAATTGAATCAAATGAAAGTCAAACACATTCAAACAAAGATATTTGAAGAAAATGAAAGTCAAATACATTCTACAAAGCAAATTGAAACAAATGAAAGTCAAACACAGTCAAACAAAGTTATTTGACAAAAATGAAAGTCAAATACATTCTACAAAGCTAATTGAATCAAATGAAAGTCAAACACATTCAAACAAAGCTATTTGATGAATCAAATGAAAGTCAAATACGTTCTACAAATCTAATTGTATCAAATGAAAGTCAAACGCAATCAAATAAAGCTATTTGAGTCAAATGAATGTCAAACACATTCAAACAAAGTTGTTTAAGTTAAATGAAAGTGAAATGTATTCTACAAAGCTAATTGAATCAAATGAAAGTTAAACGCATTCAAACAAAGCTATTTGAATCAAATGAGAGTCAAATACATTCTACAAAGCTAATTGAATCAAATGAAAGTCAAACACATTCAAACAAAGCTAATTAAATCAAATGAGAGTCAAATACATTCAACAAAGCTAATTGAATCAAATGAAAGTCAAACACATTCAAACAAAGCTAATTGAATCAAATGAAAGTCAAGCACATTCAAACAAAGCTATTTTAATCAAATGAAAGTCAAAACATTCTACAAAGCTAATTGAATCAAATGAAAGTAAAACACATTCAAACAAAGCTATTTGAATCAAATGAAAGTTAAACACATTCAAACAAAGCTATTTGAATTAAATGAGAGTCAAATACATTAAAACAAAGCTAATTAAATCAAATAAAAATCTAATACATTCTACAAAGCTAATTGAATTAAATTAAAGTGAAACACATTCAAACAAAGCTAATTGAATCAAATGAAAGTCAAACACATTCAAGCAAAGATTTTGAATTAAATGAAAGTCAAATACATTCTACAAAGCTAATTGAATCAAATGAAAGTCAAACACATTCAAATAAAGCTATTTGAATCAAATGAAAATCAAACACATTCAAACATAGTTATTTGAATCAAATGAAAGTGAAATGCATTCTACAAAACTATTTGAATCAAATGAAAGTCTAAAACATTCAAACAAAGCTATTTGAATCAAATGGAAGTCAAATACATTCTACAAAGCTAATTGAATCTAATGAAAGTCAAACACATTCAAACAAAGCTAATTGAATCAAATGAAATCAAATACATTCTACAAAGCTAATTGAATCTAATGAAAGTCAAAGAAATTCAAACAAAGCTAATTGAATCAAATGAAAGACAAACACATTCAAACAAAGCTATTTGAAGAATATGAAAGACAAATACATTCTACAAAGCAAATTGAATCAAATAAAAGTCAAACACAGTCAAACAAAGTTATTTGATTCAAATGAAAGTCAAATACATTCTACAAAGCTAATTGAATCAAATGAAAGTCAAACACATTCAAACAAAGCTAATTAAATCAAACAAAAGTCAAATACATTCTAAAAAGCTAATTGAATCATATAAAAGTCAAACACATTCAAACAAAGCTCATTGAATCAAATGGAAGTCAAATACATTCGACAAAGCTAATTGAATTAAATTAAAGTCAAACACATTCAAAATAAGCTAATTGAATTTAACGAAAGTCAAAACACATTCAAACAAAGCTTTCGAATCAAGTGAAAGTCAAATACATTCTAGAAAGCTAATTGAAACAAATGAAAGTCAAACACATTCAAACAAAGCTATTTGAATCAAATGAAAGTCAAATACATTCTACTAAGCTAATTGAATCAAATGAAAGTCAAACACATTCAAACAAAGCTATTTTAATCAAATGACAGTCAAATACATTCTACAAAGCTAATTGTATCAAATGAAAGTCAAACACATTCAAACAAAGCTATTTGAATCAAATGAAAGTGAAACACATTCAAACAAAGCTATTTGAATCAAATGAGAGTCAAATACATTCAAACAAAGCTAATTAAATCAAATAAAAGTCAAATACATTCTACAAAGCTAATTGAATCAAATGAAAGTCAAACACATTCAAACAAAAACATTCAAACAGATTGAATCAAATGAAAGTCAAATACATTCTACAAAGCTAATTGAATCAAATGAAAGTCAAACACATTCAAATAAAGCTATTTGAATCAAATGAAAGTCAAATACATTCTACAAAGCTAATTAAATTGAAAGTTGAATCAAATGAGAGTCAAATAAATTCAAACAAAGCTAATTAAATCAAATAAAAGTAAATACATTCTACAAAGCAAATTGAATCAAATGAAAGTCAAACACATTCAAACAAAGCCTTTTAAATCAAATGAAAGTCAAACACATTCAAAAAAAGCTTTTTAATTTAAATGAAAGTCAAACACATTCAAACAAAGCTATATAAATCAAATGAAAGTGAAATGCATTCTACAAAGCAAATTGAATTAAATGAAATTCAAACACATTCATACAAAGCTATTTGAATCAAATGACGGTAAAATACATTCTACAATGCTAATTGAATCAATTGAAAGTCAAACACATTCAAACAAAGCTATTTGAATCAAATGAAAGTCAATTACATTCTACAAAGCTAATTAAATCAAATGAAAGTAAAACACATTCAAACAAAGCTAATTGAATCAAATGAAAGTCAAACACATTCAAACAAAGCTATTTTAATTAAATGAATGTCAAATACATTCTACAAAGCTAATTGAATCAAATGAAAGTCAAACACATTCAAACAAAGATATTTGAAGAAAATGAAAGTCAAATACATTCTACAAAGCAAATTGAAACAAATGAAAGTCAAACACAGTCAAACAAAGTTATTTGACAAAAATGAAAGTCAAATACATTCTACAAAGCTAATTGAATCAAATGAAAGTCAAACACATTCAAACAAAGCTATTTGATGAATCAAATGAAAGTCAAATACGTTCTACAAATCTAATTGTATCAAATGAAAGTCAAACGCAATCAAATAAAGCTATTTGAGTCAAATGAATGTCAAACACATTCAAACAAAGTTGTTTAAGTTAAATGAAAGTGAAATGTATTCTACAAAGCTAATTGAATCAAATGAAAGTTAAACGCATTCAAACAAAGCTATTTGAATCAAATGTGAGTCAAATACATTCTACAAAGCTAATTGAATCAAATGAAAGTCAAAACACATTCAAACAAAGCTAATTAAATCAAATGAGAGTCAAATACATTCAACAAAGCTAATTGAATCAAATGAAAGTCAATCACATTCAAGCAAAGCTAATTGAATCAAATGAAAGTCAAGCACATTCAAACAAAGCTATTTTAATCAAATGAAAGTCAAATACATTCTACAAAGCTAATTGAATCAAATGAAAGTAAAACACATTCAAACAAAGCTATTTGAATCAAATGAAAGTTAAACACATTCAAACAAAGCTATTTGAATTAAATGAGAGTCAAATACATTAAAACAAAGCTAATTAAATCAAATAAAAATCTAATACATTCTACAAAGCTAATTGAATTAAATTAAAGTGAAACACATTCAAACAAAGCTAATTGAATCAAATGAAAGTCAAACACATTCAAGCAAAGATTTTGAATTAAATGAAAGTCAAATACATTCTACAAAGCTAATTGAATCAAATGAAAGTCAAACACATTCAAATAAAGCTATTTGAATCAAATGAAAATCAAACACATTCAAACATAGTTATTTGAATCAAATGAAAGTGAAATGCATTCTACAAAACTATTTGAATCAAATGAAAGTCTAAAACATTCAAACAAAGCTATTTGAATCAAATGGAAGTCAAATACATTCTACAAAGCTAATTGTATCTAATGAAAGTCAAACACATTCAAACAAAGCTAATTGAATCAAATGAAAGTCAAATACATTCTACAAAGCTAATTGAATCTAATGAAAGTCAAAGAAATTCAAACAAAGCTAATTGAATCAAATGAAAGACAAACACATTCAAACAAAGCTATTTGAAGAATATGAAAGACAAATACATTCTACAAAGCAAATTGAATCAAATAAAAGTCAAACACAGTCAAACAAAGTTATTTGATTCAAATGAAAGTCAAATACATTCTACAAAGCTAATTGAATCAAATGAAAGTCAAATACATTCAAACAAAGCTAATTAAATCAAACAAAAGTCAAATACATTCTAAAAAGCTAATTGAATCATATAAAAGTCAAACACATTCAAACAAAGCTCATTGAATCAAATGGAAGTCAAATACATTCGACAAAGCTAATTGAATTAAATTAAAGTCAAACACATTCAAAATAAGCTAATTGAATTTAACGAAAGTCAAACACATTCAAACAAAGCTTTCGAATCAAGTGAAAGTCAAATACATTCTAGAAAGCTAATTGAAACAAATGAAAGTCAAACACATTCAAACAAAGCTATTTGAATCAAATGAAAGTCAAATACATTCTACTAAGCTAATTGAATCAAATGAAAGTCAAACACATTCAAACAAAGCTATTTTAATCAAATGACAGTCAAATACATTCTACAAAGCTAATTGTATCAAATGAAAGTCAAACACATTCAAACAAAGCTATTTGAATCAAATGAAAGTGAAACACATTCAAACAAAGCTATTTGAATCAAATGAGAGTCAAATACATTCAAACAAAGCTAATTAAATCAAATAAAAGTCAAATACATTCTACAAAGCTAATTGAATCAAATGAAAGTCAAACACATTCAAACAAAGCTAATTGAATCAAATGAAAGTCAAACACATTCAAACAAAGATTTTGAATCAAATGAAAGTCAAATACATTCTACAAAGCTAATTGAATCAAATGAAAATCAAACACATTCAAATAAAGCTATTTGAATCAAATGAAAGTCAAATACATTCTACAAAACTAGTTGAATCAAAGGAGAGTCAAATAAATTCAAACAAAGCTAATTAAATCAAATAAAAGTAAAATACATTCTACAAAGAAAATTGAATCAAATGAAAGTCAAACACATTCAAACAAAGCCTTTTAAATCAAATGAAAGTCTAACACATTCAAAAAAAGCTTTTTAATTTAAATGAAAGTCGAACACATTCAAACAAAGCTATACAAATCAAATGAAAGTGAAATGCATTCTACAAAGCAAATTGAATTAAATGAAATTCAAACACATTCAAACAAAGCTATTTGAATCAAATGACAGTAAAATACATTCTACAAAGCTAATTGAATCAATTGAAAGTCAAACACATTTAAACAAAGCTATTTGAATCAAATGAAAGTCAAATACATTCTACAAAGCTAATTAAATCAAATGAAAGTCAAACACATTCAAACAACGCTAATTGAATCAAATGAAAGTCAAATAAATTCAAACATAGCTAATTAAATAAAATAAAAGTAAAATACATTCTACAAAGCTAATTGAATCAAATGAAAGTCAAGCACATTCAAAAAAAGTCTTTAAATCAAATGAAAGTCAAACACATTCAAAAAAAGCTTTTTAATTTAAATGAAAGTCAAACACATTCAAACAAAGCTATATAAATCAAATGAAAGTGAAATGCATTCTACAAAGCAAATTGAATTAAATGAAATTCAAACACATTCATACAAAGCTATTTGAATCAAATGACGGTAAAATACATTCTACAATGCTAATTGAATCAATTGAAAGTCAAACACATTCAAACAAAGCTATTTGAATCAAATGAGAGTCAAATACATTCAAACAAAGCTAATTAAATCAAATAAAAGTCAAATACATTCAAACAAAGCTAATTAAATCAAATAAAAGTCAAATACATTCTACAAAGCTAATTGAATCAAATGAAAGTCAAACACATTCAAACAAAGCTAATTGAATCAAATGAAAGTCAAACACATTCAAACAAAGATTTTGAATCAAATGAAAGTCAAATACATTCTACAAAGCTAATTGAATCAAATGAAAGTCAAACACATTCAAATAAAGCTATTTGAATCAAATGAAAGTCAAATACATTCTACAAAACTAGTTGAATCAAAGGAGAGTCAAATAAATTCAAACAAAGCTAATTAAATCAAATAAAAGTAAAATACATTCTACAAAGAAAATTGAATCAAATGAAAGTCAAACACATTCAAACAAAGCCTTTTAAATCAAATGAAAGACAAACACATTCAAAAAAAGCTTTTTAATTTAAATGAAAGTCGAACACATTCAAACAAAGCTATACAAATCAAATGAAAGTGAAATGCATTCTACAAAGCAAATTGAATTAAATGAAATTCAAACACATTCAAACAAAGCTATTTGAATCAAATGATAGTAAAATACATTCTACAGAGCTAATTGAATCAATTTAAAGTCAAACACATTCAAACAAAGCTATTTGAATCAAATGAAAGTCAATTACATTCTACAAAGCTAATTAAATCAAATGAAAGTAAAACACATTCAAACAAAGCTAATTGAATCAAATGAAAGTCAAACACATTCAAACAAAGCTATTTTAATTAAATGAATGTCAAATACATTCTACAAAGCTAATTGAATCAAATGAAAGTCAAACACATTCAAACAAAGCTATTTGAAGAAAATGAAAGTCAAATACATTCTACAAAGCAAATTGAAACAAATGAAAGTCAAACACAGTCAAACAAAGTTATTTGACAAAAATGAAAGTCAAATACATTCTACAAAGCTAATTGAATCAAATGAAAGTTAAACGCATTCAAACAAAGCTATTTGAATCAAATTAGAGTCAAATACATTCTACAAAGCTAATTGAATCAAATGAAAGTCAAACACATTCAAACAAAGCTAATTAAATCAAATGAGAGTCAAATACATTCAACAAAGCTAATTGAATCAAATGAAAGTCAAACACATTCAAACAAAGCTAATTGAATCAAATGAAAGTCAAGCACATTCAAACAAAGCTATTTTAATCAAATGAAAGTCAAATACATTCTACAAAGCTAATTGAATCAAATGAAAGTCAAACACATTCAAACAAAGCTATTTGAATCAAATGAGAGTCAAAAAAATTCAAACATAGCTAATTAAATAAAATAAAAGTAAAATACATTCTACAAAGCTAATTGAATCAAATGAAAGTAAAATACATTCTACAAAGCAAATTGAATTAAATGAAATTCAAACACATTCAAACAAAGCTACTTGAATCAAATGACAGTAAAATACATTCTACAAAGCTAATTGAATAAATTGAAAGTCAAACACATTCAAACAAAGCTATTTGAATCAAATGAAGGTCAAATACATTCTACAAAGCTAATTAAATCAAATGAAAGTCAAACACATTCAAACAAAGCTAATTGAATCAAATGAAAGTCAAACGCATTCAAACAAAGCTAATTGAATCAAATGAGAGTCAAATACATTCAACAAAGCTAATTGAATCAAATGAAAGTCAAACACATTCAAACAAAGCTAATTGAATCAAATGAAATCAAGCACAGTCAAACAAAGCTACTTTAAATAAATGAAAGTCAAATCCATTCTACAAACCTAATTGAATCAAATGAAAGTAAAACACATTCAAACAAAGCTATTTGAATCAAATGAAAGTCAAACACATTCAAACAAAGCTTTTTGAATCAAATGAGAGTCAAATACATTAAAACAAAGCTAATTAAATCAAATAAAAGTCTAATACATTCTACAAAGCTAATTGAATTAAATTAAAGTCAAACACATTCAAACAAAGTGAATTGAATCAAATGAAAGTCAAACACATTCAAACAAAGATTTTGAATCAAATGAAAGTCAAATACATTCTACAAAGCTAATTGAATCAAATGAAAGTCAAACACATTCAAATAAAGCTATTTGAATCAAATGAAAGTCAAATACATTCTACAAAACTAATTGAATCAAATGAAAGTCAAACACATTCAAACAAAGCTATTTGAATCAAAGGAGAGTCAAATAAATTCAAACAAAGCTAATTAAATCAAATAAAAGTAAAATACATTCTACAAAGCTATTTGAATCAAATGAAAGTCAAGCACATTCAAACAAAGCCTTTTAAATCAAATGAAAGTCAAACACATTCAAAAAAAGCTTTTTCATTTAAATGAAAGTCAAACACATTCAAACAAAGCTATATAAATCAAATGAAAGTGAAATGCATTCTACAAAGCAAATTGATCTAAATGAAATTCAAACACATTCAAACAAAGCTATTTGAATCAAATGACAGTCAAACACATTCTACAAAGCTAATTGAATCAATTGAAAGTCAAACACATTCAAACAATGCTATTTAAATCAAATGAAAGTCAAATACATTCTACAAAGCTAATTGAATCAAATGAAAGTCAAACACATTCAAACAAAGCTAATTGAATCAAATGAAAGTCAAACACATTCAAACAAAGCTATTTTAATTAAATGAATGTCAAATACATTCTACAAAGCTAATTGAATCGAATGAAAGTCAAACACATTCAAACAAAGCTATTTGAATAAAATGAAAGTCAAATACATTCTACAAAGCAAATTGAACCAAATGAAAGTCAAACACAGTCAAACAAAGTAATTTGATTCAAATGAAAGTCAAATACATTCTATAAAGCTAATTGAATCAAATGAAAGTCAAACACATTCAAACAAAGCTATTTGAATCAAATGAAAGTCAAACACATTCAAACAAATCTATTTGAATCAAATGAGAGTCAAATACATTCAAATAAAGCTAATTAAATCAAATAAAAGTCTAATACATTCTACAAATCTAATTGAATTAAATTAAAGTCAAACACATTCAAACAAATCTAATTGAATCAAATGCTAGTCAAACACATTCAAACAAAGATTTCGAATTAAATGAAAGTTAAATACATTCTACAAAGCTAATTGAATCAAATGAAAGTCAAACACATTCAAATAAAGCTATTTGAATCAAATGAAAGTCAAATACATTCTACAAAGCTAATTGAATCAAATGAAAGTCAAACACATTCAAACAAAGCTATTTGAATCAAATGAGAGTCAAATAAATCAAACATAGCTAATTAAATAAAATAAAAGTAAAATACATTCTACAAAGCTAATTGAATCAAATGAATGTCAAACACATTCAAAAAAAGTCTTTTAAATCAAATGAAAGTCAAACACATTCAAAAAAAGCTTTTTAATTTAAATGAAAGTCAAACACATTCAAACAAAGCTATATAAATCAAATGAAAGTGAAATGCATTCTACAAAGCATATTGAATTAAATGAAATTCAAACACATTCAAATAAAGCTATTTGAATCAAATGACAGTAAAATACATTCTACAAAGCTAATTGAATCAAATGAAAGTCAAACACATTCAAACAAAGCTATTTTAATTAAATGAATGTCAAATACATTCTACAAAGCTAATTGAATCAAATGAAAGTCAAACACATTCAAACAATGCTATTTGAAGAAAATGAAAGTCAAATACATTCTACAAAGCAAATTGAAACAAATGAAAGTCAAACACAGTCAAACAAAGTTATTTGACAAAAATGAAAGTCAAATACATTCTACAAAGCTAATTGAATCAAATGAAAGTCAAACACATTCAAACAAAGCTATTTGAATCAAAAGAAAGTCAAATACGTTCTACAAATCTAATTGTATCAAATGCAAGTCAAACGCAATCAAATAAAGCTATTTGAGTCAAATGAATGTCAAACACATTCAAACAAAGTTGTTTAAATTAAATAAAAGTGAAATGTATTCTACAAAGCTAATTGAATCAAAAGAAAGTTAAACGCATTCAAACAAAGCTATTTGAATCAAATGAGAGTCAAATACATTCTACAAAGCTAATTGAATCAGACGAAAGTCAAACACATTCAAACAAAGCTAATTGAATCAAATGAGAGTCAAATACATTCAACAAAGCTAATTGAATCAAATGAAAGTCAAACACATTCAAACAAAGCTAATTGAATCAAATGAAAGTCAAGCACATTCCAACAAAGCTATTTTAATCAAATGAAAGTCAAATACATTCTACAAAGCTAATTGAATCAAATGAAAGTAAAACACATTCAAACAAAGCTATTTGAATCAAATGAAAGTCAAACACATTCAAACAAAGCTATTTAAATCAAATGAGAGTCAAATACATTAAAACAAAGCTAATTAAATCAAATAAAAGTCTAATACATTCTACGAAGCTAATTGAATTAACTTAAAGTCAAACACATTCAAACAAAGCTAATTGAATCAAATGAAAGTCAAACACATTCAAACAGAGATTTTGAATCAAATGAAAGTCAAATACATTCTACAATGCTAACTGAATCAAATGAAAGTCAAACACATTCAAATAAAAGCTATTTGAATCAAATGAAAATCAAACACTTTCAAACATAGTTATTTAAATCAAATGAAAATGAAATGCATTCTACAAAACTATTTGAATCAAATGAAAGTCTAAAACATTCAAACAAAGCTATTTGAATCAAATGGAAGTCAAAGACATTCTACAAAGCTAATTGTATCAAATGAAAGTCAAACACGTTCAAACAAAGCTATTTGAATCAAATGAAAGTCAAATACATTCTACAAAGCTAATTGAATCAAATGAAAGTCAATCACATTCAAACAAAGCTAATTGAATCAAATGAAAGTCAAACACATTCAAACAAATCTATTTAAATTAAATGAATGTCAAATACATTCTACAAAGCTAATTGAATCAAATGAAAGTCAAACACATTCAAACAAAGCTATTTGAATAAAATGAAAGTCAAATACATTCTACAAAGCAAATTGAAACAAATGAAAGTCAAACACAGTCAAACAAAGTTATTTGAGTCAAATGAAACTCAAATACATTCAACTAAAGCTAATTGAATCAAATGAAAGTCAAACATATTTAAACAAAGCTATTTTAATCAAATGAATGTCAAATACGTTCAACAAAGCTAATTGTATCAAATGAAAGTCAAACACATTCAAACAAAGCTAATTGAATCAAATGAAAGTCAAACACATTCAAACAAAGATTTTGAATCAAATTGTTGTAGCCAAGCCTAACAACTTGGTTATGGACATTTCGATGGTTCAAGACGTAGCATCATGTTTTGGTGCTATGCATTCTATCCTTGGGCAGCAAGATATTCAACCCCTTGAATTTCTTGTTGTTCTTATTAACTAGTTTATTCTAGTTCTTTTTATGCTTTGAATAAATTGTAAACTTTAGTCTTATTTTAAGTTTGCAAATTAGTTATATTTTTCTTAGTTATTTTTAGCTGATTATAGTTCGAAAATATAATGTCACATTCACACAAAGTACAAGTGCAAGATACATCAAGACGGCAGCCATTTA
The DNA here is from genome assembly GCF_001683475.1 of Chenopodium quinoa. Lineage (NCBI taxonomy): Eukaryota > Viridiplantae > Streptophyta > Magnoliopsida > Caryophyllales > Amaranthaceae > Chenopodium > Chenopodium quinoa. The sequence continues at coordinate 40,548 of NW_018745469.1, forward strand.
AGCTTGTGAACGAAGCATGGAATCCGAAATTCTTTTCAAAGGAATTTCAAGGCTTTAACTTGGGTGTTACAATCAGCATCAATGAGGAGTTACAAGCTTTCATTTGAGTCTTCAAGTGGCCGTTTATTTCAGCCAGCAACTGGTACATTCAAGAGGCGTCCAAGTACATCCTTGACCACATACATTCAAGCTTAATTCAAGGCTTGAAACAAGGAGGAGTTACACTTCACTTGCTGTTTGAATTGGGCGTGAAAAGGGGAGCTGTTTCATCTCCAAGCTGCTGCTTTGTGGGCGTGAATCAAGGGGGTGTTATACTCTCTTGTTTCTGATTTTATTTCACTCATAACTTGGAGGTTACAAACCGCCATTTGCTCTTGATGTATCTAGTTAAGTAAGGCTTCTTTTATTAATGTATCTAGGCTACAAAAACTGATATGTACTTAGTTTGGACGTGTAACAAGTGAGCTAAAAGCCACTTAATTCAGCTTGTACTTAAGATGTTTGCTCACTATAAATAGCAAGCAAATGTGAATGAAAAATCAGATTATTTCGAACAAAAAAAACTTGTCTTACATTCGTTTCTTGGATTAGAAACAAAAACCTGAAATTCTTGGATTTGGAATTTCGTTTCCTTTGCTTAGTTAGCTAGTTTAGGCTACTAGTTGGCTTGTGATCTTAGGAATCCAAAACGTTTCTTAGTGGTGTGACTGTATCTAAGAAGCCTTTGGTTCTTTAGCCTTATCTATCCCTTGGTTTATCCCTTGTGTATTTCGAGTGTTACTCCAAATATACAACATTTGGCGCTAGAAGGAGGGGGGTCTAGCAAACAAATACCCAAACACAATACCCCAAACACATACCCAAACACAAACCATGGCCGACATCCCACCCCCTAATTGGCAAGAATATGTCAATAAGGTTGCACAAGAGAAAGAAGATATGGAGCAACGAATGCAATATTTGCAAGGTCAGTTAAGAGACCTTTCTATTAAGTTGCGCCATCAAAAAGAGGGTTTTACCAATCAAAGTGATGAAGAAGTGAGTGAATCTAATTTCAATCACAATGATAGACCTTATCATGAAAGAGAAAGGTCACGGCCTAACAATGACATTAAGGCTGACATTCCGGAGTATGATGGCAAACTCGATGCTGATGAGTTTGTAGAATGGCTTAGAACGGTGGAGAGAGTGTTTGATTACAAGCAAACACCGGAAGAAAAGAAGGTGAAAATTGTAGCCTTGAAGTTGAGAAAATATGCCTCAACTTGGTGGGCTAGCGTGTGTGCCAAAAGGGAAAGGCAAGACAAAGAGAAAGTGAGATCGTGGATCAAGATGAAGAAGTTGCTGAAACAAAAGTTTCTTCCCACATACTATGTGCAAGAAAACTTTTCCAAGTTCCACAACCTCAAACAAGGTACAAAATCAGTAGAAGAATATGCTAGGGAATTTGAAGGATTTGTCATGAAATGTGGAGTAGAGGAAGATGAACCTCAAACATTGGTGCGCTTTTTGGGAGGGCTTGACCCAAAAATAGCCAATGTGGCCGAAACTACATCCTTACTCTACCCTTGAAGAGCTCATTATCTTAGCACATAAGATTGAGCAGCAACAAAAAGCAAGAGGCAAAAGTGAATCATCACGTTTTGCATCTCAAACCTCATTTCCCCAAAAAAAGCAAACATCCAATTTCCCACCTTTAAACCCAACGTCCAATCAGCCTACTTCTAAACCACCTTCACAAAAAACCCAAAATTCCAACCCAAAACCAGCCCCAAGAAGATGTTTTCGGTGTCAAGGCCTTGGACATTTGGCTAGTGATTGTCCAAATAAAAGGATTGTCACTTTGATTGAGCATGAAGAGGAGGATGAATTAGAAAATGAAGTGGACAGCAACCTTGAGGAGAATGATGAGTATGCGTGTCTTGGACCAGACGAAGGAGAATGCTTGGTGGTTCGACGCACACTAAGCAATATGGTTGGCAAAGAAGGAAGTTTGCAACGTGAGTCAATCTTTCACACTCGTTGCACCATTGGTGGAAAGGTATGTTCATTGATTATTGATGGAGGTAGTTGTACCAATGTAGCTTCACAAGTAATGATAGACAAGCTGAAACTTAAAACCGTTCCTCACCCTAAACCTTATGCGATTCAATGGTTAAATCATGGTAAAGGGATTCAAGTAACACAACAAGTCTTGTTATCATTTAGCATTGGTAAAACTTATGAAGAAGAATTGTGGTGTGATGTTATACCTATGAGTGCATGTCATATTTTACTTGGTAGACCTTGGTTATTTGATAGGCGTGTGATGCATGATGGGTATAAAAAACACATATTCCTTCACTAAGGATGGACGGAAAATACTTCTTACCCCCTAAACCTCAAAAACGATCACCCCATATCCACACCCCTACTTACCTTACCACTCTCATAAACTCAGAATTGCATGAGTATAAAGCTCACAAACCATTCATTTTAAGCCAACTTGATGTCCCTTCCAAACCGTCACAAGAAGAGCCACACCCACTCCTCACCCCTCTTCTCAAAACCTTTTCCTATGTTTTCCCCGAAGACATTCCCCATGGCTTACCCCCAAAACGTGACATACAACACAAAATTGATCTTGTTCCCGGATCAATGCTCCCAAACAAACCAGCCTATGCAGCTTATGATGTTACTCATGTTGCTAACTTGTTTTTCAATGAGATTGTTCGTTTACATGGTGTACCTAAATCCATGGTGAGTGATCGTGATCCAAAATTTCTAAGTCATTTTTGGCTTACTTTATGGAGGAAGATGGGCACGAAATTGAACTTTAGCACTTCAAGTCATCCTCAAACAGTTGGTCAAACCGAAGTGACTAATAGAACTTTGGGATCCTTGCTGCGGTCTTTGGCTACTAAACGTCCCAAGCAATGGGAAGAGATGCTTTACTATGATGAGTTTGAAGAGTTGCCGAGTTTGAGGGCAAACTCTTTTCAAGAAGGGGGGAATGTTGTAGCCAAGCCTAACAACTTGGTTATGGACATTTCGATGGTTCAAGACGTAGCATCATGTTTTTGGTGCTATGCATTCTATCCTTGGGCAGCAAGATATTCAACCCCTTGAATTTCTTGTTGTTCTTATTAACTAGTTTATTCTAGTTCTTTTTATGCTTTGAATAAATTGTAAACTTTAGTCTTATTTTAAGTTTGCAAATTAGTTATATTTTTCTTAGTTATTTTTAGCTGATTATAGTTCGAAAATATAATGTCACATTCACACAAAGTACAAGTGCAAGATACATCAAGACGGCAGCCATTTAAGCTTGTGAACGAAGCATGGAATCCGAAATTCTTTTCAAAGGAATTTCAAGGCTTTAACTTGGGTGTTACAATCAGCATCAATGAGGAGTTACAAGCTTTCATTTGAGTCTTCAAGTGGCCGTTTATTTCAGCCAGCAACTGGTACATTCAAGAGGCGTCCAAGTACATCCTTGACCACATACATTCAAGCTTAATTCAAGGCTTGAAACAAGGAGGAGTTACACTTCACTTGCTGTTTGAATTGGGCGTGAAAAGGGGAGCTGTTTCATCTCCAAGCTGCTGCTTTGTGGGCGTGAATCAAGGGGGTGTTATACTCTCTTGTTTCTGATTTTATTTCACTCATAACTTGGAGGTTACAAACCGCCATTTGCTCTTGATGTATCTAGTTAAGTAAGGCTTCTTTTATTAATGTATCTAGGCTACAAAAACTGATATGTACTTAGTTTGGACGTGTAACAAGTGAGCTAAAAGCCACTTAATTCAGCTTGTACTTAAGATGTTTGCTCACTATAAATAGCAAGCAAATGTGAATGAAAAATCAGATTATTTCGAACAAAAAAAACTTGTCTTACATTCGTTTCTTGGATTAGAAACAAAAACCTGAAATTCTTGGATTTGGAATTTCGTTTCCTTTGCTTAGTTAGCTAGTTTAGGCTACTAGTTGGCTTGTGATCTTAGGAATCCAAAACGTTTCTTAGTGGTGTGACTGTATCTAAGAAGCCTTTGGTTCTTTAGCCTTATCTATCCCTTGGTTTATCCCTTGTGTATTTCGAGTGTTACTCCAAATATACAACACAAATGAAAGTCAAATACATTCTCCAAAGCAAATTGAATCAAATAAAAGTCAAATACAGTCAAACAAAGTTATTTGATTCAAATGAAAGTCAAATACATTCTACAAAGCTAATTGAATCAAATGAAAGTCAAACACATTCAAACAAAGCTAATTAAATCAAATAAAAGTCAAATACATTCTACAAAGCTAATTGAATCATATAAAAGTCAAACATATTCAAACAAAGTTAATTTAATCAAATGAATGTCAAATACGTTCAACAAAGCTAATTGTATCAAATGAAAGTCAAACACATTCAAATAAAGCTATTTGAATCAAATGAAAGTCAAACGCATTCAAACAAAGTTATTTAAATAAAATGAAAGTGAAATGCATTCTACAAAGCTAATTGAATCAAATGAAAGTTAAACGCATTCAAACAAAGCTATTTGAATTAAATGAGAGTCAAATACATTCTACAAAGCTAATTGAATCAAATGAAAGTCAAACACATTCAAACAAAGCTAATTGAATCAAATGAAAGTCAAATTCATTCAACAAAGCTAATTGAATCAAATAAAAGTCAAACACATTCAAACAAAGCTAATTGAATCAAATGAAAGTCAAGCACATTCAAACAAAGCTATTTTAATCAAATGAAAGTCAAATACATTCTACAAACCTAATTGATTCAAATAAAAGTCAAACACATTCAAACAAAGCTATTTGAATCAAATGAAAGTCAAACACATTCAAACAAATCTATTTGAATCAAATGAGAGTCAAATACATTCAAACAAAGCTAATTAAATCAAATAAAAGTCTAATACATTCTACAAATCTAATTGAATTAAATTAAAGTCAAACACATTCAAACAAATCTAATTAAATTAAATGAAAGTCAAACACATTCAAACAAAGATTTCGAATCAAATGAAAGTCAAATACATTCTACAAAGCTAATTGAATCAAATGAAAGTCAAACACATTCAAATAAAGCTATTTGAATCAAATGAAAGTCAAATAAATTCCACAAAGCTAATTGAATCAAATGAAAGTCAAACACATTCAAACAAAGCTATTTGAATCAAATGAGAGTCAAATAAATCAAACATAGCTAATTAAATAAAATAAAAGTAAAATACATTCTACAAAGCTAATTGAATCAAATGAAAGTCAAACACATTCAAAAAAAGTCTTTTAAATCAAATGAAAGTCAAAACACATTCAAAAAAAGCTTTTTAATTTAAATGAAAGTCAAACACATTCAAACAAAGCTATATAAATCAAATGAAAGTGAAATGCATTCTACAAAAGCATATTGAATTAAATGAAATTGAAACACATTCAAATAAAGCTATTTGAATCAAATGACAGTAAAATACATTCTACAAAGCTAATTTGAATCAATTGAAAGTCAAACACATTCAAACAAAGCTATTTGAATCAAAATGAAAGTCAAATACATTCTACAAAGCTAATTAATTCAAATGAAAGTCAAACACATTCAAACAAAGGTAATTGAATCAAATGAAAGTCAAAACACAATTCAAACAAAGCTATTTTAATTAAATGAATGTCAAATACATTCTACAAAAGCTAATTGAATCAAATGAAAGTCAAAACACATTCAAACAAAAGCTATTTGAAGAAAAATGAAAGTCAAATACATTCTACAAAGCAAATTAAACAAATGAAAGTCAAACACAGTCAAAACAAAGTTATTTAACAAAAATGAAAGTCAAATACATTCTACAAAGCTAATTGAATCAAATGAAAGTCAAACACATTCAAACAAAGCTATTTGAATTCAAATGAAAGTCAAATACGTTCTAACAAATCTAATTGTATCAAATGCAAGTCAAACGCAATCAAATAAAGCTATTTGAGTCAAATGAATGTCAAACACATTCAAACAAAGTTGTTTAAATTAAATGAAAGTGAAATTTATTCTACAAAGCTAATTGAATCAAAGAAAGTTAAACGCATTCAAACAAAGCTATTTGAATCAAATGAGAGTGAAATACATTCTACAAAGCTAATTGAATCAAAATGAAAGTAAAACACATTCAAACAAAGCTATTTGAATCAAATGAAAGTCAAACACATTCAAACAAAGCTATTTGAATCAAATGAGAGTCAAATACATTAAAACAAAGCTAATTAAAATCAAATAAAAGTCTAATACATTCTACGAAGCTAATTGAATTAATTTAAAGTCAAACACATTCAACCAAAGCTAATTGAATCAAATGAAAGTCAAACACATTCAAACAGAGATTTTGAATCAAATGAAAGTCAAAATACATTCTACAAAGCTAATTGAATCAAATGAAAGTCAAACACATTCAAATAAAGCTATTTGAATCAAATGAAAATCAAACACTTTCAAACATAGTTATTTAAATCAAATTGAAAGTGAAATGCATTCTACAAAACTATTTGAATCAAATGAAAGTCTAAAACATTCAAAACAAAGCTATTTGAATCAAATGGAAGTCAAATACATTCTACAAAGCTAATTGTATCAAATGAAAGTCAAACACATTCAAACAAAGCTATTTGAATCAAATGAAAGTCAAATACATTGTACAAAGCTAATTGAATCAAATGAAAGTCAAACACATTCAAACAAAGCTAATTGAATCAAATGAAAGTCAAACACATTCAAACAAAGCTATTTGAAAAAAAATGAAAGTCAAATACATTCTCCAAAGCAAATTGAATCAAATAAAAGTCAAAACACAGTCAAACAAAGTTATTTGATTCAAATGAAAGTCAAATACATTCTACAAAGCTAATTGAATCAAATGAAAGTCAAACACATTCAAACAAAGCTAATTAAATCAAATAAAAGTGAAATACATTCTACAAAGCTAATTGAATCATATAAAAGTCAAACATATTCAAACAAAGCTAATTGAATCTAATGGAAGTCAAATACATTCTACAAAGCTAATTGAATTAAATTAAAGTCAAACACATTTAAAATAAGCTAATTGAATTTAACGAAAGTCAAACACATTCAAACAAAGCTTTCGAATCAAGTGAAAGTCAAATAAATTCTACAAAGCTAATTGAAACAAATGAAAGTCAAACACATTCAAACAAAGCTATTTGAATCAAATGAAAGTCAAATACATTCTACTAAGCTAATTGAATCAAATGAAAGTCAAACACATTCAAAAAAAGCTATTTTAATCAAATGAAGTCAAATACATTCTACAAAGCTAATTGTATCAAATGAAAGTCAAACACATTCAAACAAAGCTATTTGAATAAAATGAGAGTGAAATGCATTCTACAAAGCTAATTGAATAAAATGAAAGTGAAACACATTCAAACAAAGCTATTTGAATCAAATGAGAATCAAATACATTCAAACAAATCTAATTAAATCAAATAAAAGTCAAATACATTCTACAAAGCTAATTAAATCAAATGAAAGTCAAACACATTCAAACAAAGCTAATTGAATCAACTGAAAGTCAAATACATTTAACAAAGCAAATTGAATCAAATGAAAGTCAAACACATTCAACTAAAGCTAATTGAATCAAATGAAAGTCAAATACATTCTACTAAGCTAATTGAATCAAATGAAAGTCAAACACATTCAAAAAAAGCTATTTTAATCAAATGACAGTCAAATACATTCTACAAAGCTAATTGTATCAAATGAAAGTCAAACACATTCAAACAAAGCTATTTGAATAAAATGAGAGAGTGAATGCATTCAACAAAGCTAATTGAATAAAATGAAAGTGAAACACATTCAAACAAAGCTATTTGAATCAAATGAGAATCAAATACATTCAAACAAATCTAATTAAATCAAATAAAAGTCAAATACATTCTACAAAGCTAATTAAATCAAATGAAAGTCAAACACATTCAAACAAAGCTAATTGAATCAACTGAAAGTCAAATACATTTAACAAAGCAAATTGAATCAAATGAAAGTCAAACACATTCAACTAAAGCTAATTGAATCAAATGAAAGTCAAACATATTTAAACAAAGCTATTTTAATCAAATGAATGTCAAATACGTTTAAACAAAGCTAATTGTATCAAATGAAAGTCAAACACATTCAAATAAAGCTATTTGAATCAAATGAAAGTCAAACGCATTCAAACAAAGTTATTTAAATCAAATGAAAGTGAAATGCATTCTACAAAGCTAATTGAATCAAATGAAAGTTAAACGCATTCAAACAAAGCTATTTGAAGGAAATGAAAGTCAAATACATTCTACAAAGCAAATTGAAACAAATGAAAGTCAAACACATTCAAACAAAGCTAATTGAATCAAATGAGAGTCAAATACATTCAACAAAGCTAATTGAATCAAATGAAAGTCAAACACATTCAAACAAAGCTAATTGAATCAAATGAAAGTCAAGCACATTCAAACAAAGCTATTTTAATCAAATGAAAGTCAAATACATTCTACAAAGCTAATTGAATCAAATGAAAGTAAAACACATTCAAAGAAAGCTATTTGAATCAAATGAAAGTCAAACACATTCAAACAAAGCTATTTGAATCAAATGAGAGTCAAATACATTAAAACAAAGCTAATTAAATCAAATAAAAGTCTAATACATTCTACGAAGCTAATTGAATTAAATTAAAGTCAAACACATTCAAACAAAGCTAATTGAATCAAATGAAAGTCAAACACATTCAAACAAAGATTTGAATCAAATGAAAGTCAAATACATTCTACAAAGCTAATTAATCAAATGAAAGTCAAACACATTCAAATAAAGCTATTTGAATCAAATGGAAATCAAACACTTTCAAACATAGTTATTTAAATCAAATGAAAGTGAAATGCATTCTACAAAACTATTTGAATCAAATGAAAGTCTAAAACATTCAAACAAAGCTATTTTGAAGTCAAAGACATTCTACAAAGCTAATTGTATCAAATGAAAGTCAAACACATTCAAACAAGCTATTTGAATCAAATGAAAGTCAAATACATTCTACAAAGCTAATTGAATTAAATTAAAGTCAAACACATTCAAACAAAGCTAATTGAATCAAATGAAAGTCAAACACATTTAAACAAAGCTATTTGAAGAAAATAAAAGTCAAATACATTCTCCAAAGCAAATTGAATCAAATAAAAGTCAAACACAGTCAAACAAAGTTATTTGATTCAAATGAAAGTCAAATACATTCTGCAAAGCTAATTGAATCAAATGAAAGTCAAACACATTCAAACAAAGCTTATTAAATCAAATAAAAGTCAAATACATTCTACAAAGCTAATTGAATCATATAAAAGTCAAACATATTCAAACAAAGCTAATTGAATCAAATGGAAGTCAAATACATTCTACAAAGCTAATTGAATTAAATTAAAGTCAAACACATTTAAAAATAAGCTAATTGAATTTAACGAAAGTCAAACACATTCAAACAAAGCTTTCGAATCAAGTGAAAGTCAAATAAATTCTACAAAGCTAATTGAAACAAATGAAAGTCAAACACATTCAAACAAAGCTAATTGAATCAAATGAAAGTCAAATACATTCTACATAGCTAATTGAATCAAATGAAAGTGAAACACATTCAAACAAAGCTATTTGAATCAAATGAGAGTTAAATACATTCAAACAAAGCTAATTAAATC